>NC_047653.1:5280137-5298555 GCF_902201215.1 Prunus dulcis | reverse complement strand
GTCTACGGTAACACCTTGTCAAGGGTTCCTGGGTTCTGGTATATCCAAACCATATCAACAATTCCAAATATCCATCAATTCTAGAATCCGTAACCAAGGAAGCCCACACACAGGAAAATCCAACGCCAAGTGTGGGTATAGTGACCAAGGAAGGTACATATGATGGTGAAGTTCGTAACCCTTATATAAATATTATACAAATAATATTCCCTTCCTTAATTCAATTTTCCCAAATATTTATGCATAGTATAGAAAATAAACTCTCAAGTACATATTCTATAAAGACCCAAAATAATTCAAATAGAAATCAAAATTTGTTTACACTTAATTTCTATAAAATACTAAATTCCACAATTAAAATAATAGACTTTCGTAAATAACCCGATATCACCTAATCCATATACTTTAATAATAATCATAATAAAATTAAATAATGATAAATAATAACCCTTAGAGATCCCATATCCTCATTAACCCATATTAAATCAATTTTCAATCAAAGCTCACTATGCAAGAAATTCCATATTAGAAGAACGAAGTATACTTAAAAACAAATCAATCAAGTATCCCAAAATCATATATTCCATAATTGCAAATATTGCATAACTTCAAATAACAACATAACATCCGATAACCCTACAATTTAAAATAATAAAATAATCTCATAATCCCAACATAAACAAAATAACTCAAATAACAATCCAGACTCGTTAATAAGGTTGTTCTAGTACTCCTCTAAGGGTGAAACCACCTCAAAAGACTCACGGTCAATTAAAGGGTCAAACTGCCCAAAATTGGTCAACCTGGCCAGCGGGTCCACGACTTCTGATTTCAGATATGAAAGTTCGTATGGGTTCAGCAAGGTTTAATATACATGTCATACAAGTTTGGTCCGAATCGAAAAGTCAGATCGCTCGTGATCACACGATCGGACAATTACCGTTTAACCTAATCTTTGAATCATTGAGTCGAAGCATCCGGGACTCCGATTCACGATATGTGAATTCCTACACGATCCTAGAGATGCCTAGATCAACATATATGAAAATGGAATCGATCCAAAGGTCCAAACATATCAAACCCAAAATAACGCCCAATATGCGTAATCCGATCGACAGTCAAACGATAACCAAATTCAAATCCGAGTATAGCGTTGTGCTCGGAATGACATGAGGATCATTTTAGGATCCAAAGGCCAGCCACACCGCCACACGCGCTGGAAGCGAGTGGGTGCACAGAGTAATTCCGGTGATCCAAAAATCTCCAAACGGCCCATCAAGACCTATACATACATGATCAGGACAATGAGTGGAGCAACTTTTGTTCTTGGACCATGGCCAAAAAATGACTGGAACTTGCTGGAATCACGAGCCGAAAATTGACCAAACTTTAAGCAATAATTTGAGTTTCAAAACGCAGAAATTGATCCTAATCAACCCAACCATTAGCTAGAACACATTGAAAGGATGAAAAGCATACCTAAATCGAAGAAATTGGTGACCTAAATCGCTGGAATGAATGACAAAAACTTTATGTAGAAACTGACCATATTTATGCTTTTTCCAATTATCCAAGCGGCGGATGACGGTGACTGAGGGGTGGGGCTGGAAGGTGACGGGGTGCTGGTTCTTTTGGTACCGACCTTGTGGCCGGGGTGGCTTGTGGGGGCGGTGGTGGTCCAAACACCACCAGCTGCAAAACTCCACGGGGGTGTTTGTTCGCTAGAGAGAGAGAGTGTAACACCCCGACTCCGAATTTAATTCCTATTTTAAATTATTTAAGTGAATTTACGAATTTACCCTTAGGGTAGGGGTAAATTGGTCATTTTATTGCCCGGAAAGTGTTTGGGGCAGCGACTGGTATTTTTGGGTAGGTGGTACTGAGACGAATTCGTAGACACGTGGTAGGCTTGAATCGGAGTTGTAACGAAGAAATTACGATCAAAACATCGATAATGGCAAAACCGTAAATATTTCGAAGTTTGGGTTAAAATATCTGACTTTTCTCTCTCTCTCTCTCTCTCTCTCTCTCTCTCTCTCTCCCCCGCGCGGCTGAACCCCCTCCCCGTTTCGAATTTTCGCCGGAATTTCAGACGGCGAGAACTTCGCCGTCCGACCTCCGTTTGAGGTGCCGTTTCTTGCAAAAGCTTCCTCTCTTCCTCCTCTACCCAGCCCACCCCTTTTCTCCGATCGAAAACCCGGCAAACGGCGGTGGCGACGACGTGAAAATCGGCTGAAACTGCCGACGTCGCCGGCGACGTTTCCGGCCATCTCGAGCTGCGCCGTCGCTTGGAACAGGTAGCTCTCCTTCCCTTCTAGCTGTTTCCTAGGTGGTGCGATGACGATGTCGACGGTGGTTGCCGGATCGAAGCCGTGAAGTTCCGGGTTAAACCGTGAGTTTCCGACGTCGATTCCGGCCACTTGCCGTCCGAATTGGACCTTGGTGTAGTTGAATAAAGTGTTCCACTCGTCGAGTAGAATCTGTAGCCGGAAGGGTGAGCTCGGGTGTGGAGTTTTTCCGTTCCCGGAATTTCTCTACACACCCACGCGCTGCCGGCGCGTGTGGCGGCGCGTGGGCAAGGATGGTGAGGCTGCAAATTAACCCGATGAGATCCTTAGGTTGTCACGAGCGCATAGGATTTCGTGAATCTCAATTCGGATGTCGTTTGACTATCGAACGGATTTTCGCATATTGTGCGTTATCCGGGTTCGATAGGTTCCGACCGTTAGATCCTTCCCGAATTAAAATATGTTGTTCTAGGTATTCCTAGGATCGTATAGGACTTCACGGATTGTGAATCGGAACCCCGGATGTTCCGATTCAATAACTTAAAGTTTGTGTTTTATATTAACCGTCCGATCGTGCGATCGTTAGCGATCTAACTATCCGTTTCGGACCAAACTTGCGAGACGGGTATCTTAGACCTTGTGGAACCTTTAGGAACTTTCGGATTGTAAAATGGAGGTCGTGGGTCCCGTGGGCCCGGTTGACCCGAATTGGGAAGTTTGACCGTCAGTTGACCGAGTGTCTCCCGAAGCTGTTCCATCATCCAAATTGGGTAGTTGGACCTTAGAACGTCGCGTTCCTAGTACACTTACTAAGAACCTGGGAAATTAGGATATTTAATTCAAAGTACTCGTTCGAAACGCTTCGTACTAATTTCGTATACGTATTCTGAATTAGGTACTCCGACCACGCATACGCAGCAGGCGGGACCCTCTCAGGGTCAAGCAGCGTGGGACTACTTGTGAGTGGATTTTGTTTTCAAATCTTATGCATGGTTTTATTAATGAAAGATTTATGCATAATGTTTTAACGATTTATTGAATATATTATATTCATGGGTTGAATTTGATGTCTATATAGCGCTTTGGCATAGTTGGGTATGAAAGTATATTTTATATGGATTTTGGGAAATTTATGCATGACGTTTTAAATGGTATTTTTGGATATATTATTTATTCAATTGTTGAAAGGGATATTTTTATGAAGCATTGAAAATATATTTTTGGGTTTTAACATATTGGAGTATCTTGAGTATGAATATATGGATTTGAGGATTTCTATATATATTTGGTTATGTGCGAGGTACTTGTGTTGTTGAGATGAGATTGTGGAAAGTGGTGAGTATAGAATGTCAGTTTGGTGTGCTATAAGCACTACCCTATGTACCTCCCCTGATTTGGAACTTGGATACGGATACTTGAGATACTTGGAAGAATCGGAACCCGGGGCATCCTTGACGGGATGTTGCTGTAGACCCTTGATTGGGTAGTCTGCGCGCGTAGGACTAATCACAGACGTACGGGTTTTGAGGTTATCGACGGTACGTGCTGGCTGAGAGTTGGTCCCCCAGTTGGACGGCTCGTTCCCTAGTCACATGGTGGATTGAGGACTCATCATGGGGACTCTGCCAGGGTGACTAGTCAAACAATCCCCCGGTTGGATTGTTTCCCCGGTACAACTAGGTGATGGTCATATTTATATTATATATATCTCTTATATTATATATTTATATATATAATCCATTCATCCATGTTTTTCGGTGAGGATACTTCTTTGCCGGTCGTGCCAATGGGTACGCTTTCGAGAGTTTGGTTGTGGGACTTATAAGTTTTGGATGGTGGGTGTTATAAAGTGTTCTTTTTGGATTTTGGACTTGGCATCCGGTATTGATTTGTTTTTATATATTATATATATATATATATGAAGGTTTTAAGATGCATGGAATTTCTTGCATGGTTTTCTAAACGGTGGGGTTATACTATGTTGGTTTACACTGAACTGAATTGATTTTTGTCCACTCACAATTTTCTGTTTTGCGCCCCTAGCCAGTAGTTGACTGAGCTTCGCAGCACAGCCGGATCGTGCGCTTCCGAGCCTTGAGCCTTCGTAGGACTCTTTCTTCATGTTATTTCCTTTGAACTCTGTTTTGTTGAAAGTGAAGTTCTTAGACATGCTCTGTTATCGCCCTGTCAGGGTTTGATTTGTGAGGCCTGAGGCCATTTCATTGTAAATTGTTTGTTCGCTTTAAAGCATGCTGCTGGTTGGGATTGTCATGTATTTTGATGCAGGTTGAAATCTGTTGGGTTTCTTAACTTTACAGGGGGGACTCTGCCAAAATTTTGGTAAAGAGTCTCGGTTTTTAGTAAGTGGGCCCGGCATCGGGGTGATGTCGGAACAAAGACGGGGTCGGCTCTGGTTTCCGGGAAATTCCGGGGCGGGTCCTGTCAGAGAGAGAGAGAGAGAGAGAGAGAGAGAAGGAAAAAATCTGGGTTTTAAAAAATTGCGAAGTATTTACGATTATGCTACTGGGCTTTCGTAGCTTATAATTTCTTCGTTACAACTTTGATTTGAGCCCACTACGTGTCTATGAACTCGTATTGATGCGATCTAAGTCATGGTGTCATTCATTTCTTCAAAATCCTTCCTGATTAAAAAGTGACCCAAATAACCCCATCCTCGATGACAAAATTGTAATTTCATAATTTATTTAATTAATTCAATTAAACGAATACTTAAATTTGGGCCGGGATGTTACACAAGTCTGCTTGTCCAATTATATGAATTAACGGGAGTAGAATTGAAGCTCATTCATGCATTATTATTTTTTTTTTATATGTTATGTGATTGCATGTCACTTAATTTAGTTATATCAATATATTGTGGTAAGGTCTCATGCATGTCCCTACTGAGCGATGGTTGTTCACCCCTCACCCTGTTTAATTTTTCAGATAAATCAATGGGTAAGACAAGGACTAAACCAGTTGAGGCTAAATTTGATGAGAGTGATAGAGCTTTATTTATTTATTGTAAAGTAGTAAGATTTTGGAGCTATTTTTATAAGAGAAGTTTATTTTAAACAATGTTTCGGCTTCTTATTTAAGACCCTCACTATACCATACTACTTACGTACTATGAGAACCAATTTTGAAACATCATGGACGTTCATATAACACTACCCATTGGACTTAATTATTTGTGCCCATCAAGACCTAAGTTCTGTTGATGTGCCTGATACGGTTCACCAATAATCCTTCTTAGGCCATGCGGTTGTCCCATTTAAATGGGTTAGACTTGCATCGTGTTCTGCCAGTCTGACCTATTTGAGACCTCTAATTGTTGCAAAGATATTGCTTAAAAGATTGCAAGATTTTATAGTTTGATTACAGCTTTGTCCAACCTTTGAAAGAAGGATATATATATTCATTCTATTGAGGGATTTTTCATATAATTTTATTTGAGGGACACTCTTTAGGGACCTTATGTATTTTTTTTCAATATGATCCAAACCGTCAACTTTCAAGTTTCATTCATATATTATCTTTGCAAAATATCAGGCAAATTGAAAATCATTAAGGGATCTAGTTAGGACCAACAAAATAGACGAACACGGTGCTTAAGAAAAGACTATAGTAATAACCATTTAATTGAGTGGTCAAATGGTTTTGGATTCAAGTGATTTTTTGCAGAGATAATATTTGAGGGAATATCTAAAAATTAGACGGTTCGGATCATTGAAATACAATGTGTGGTAGGCCCTAGAAGGTATCCTGCAAATAAATTTATTTGAGGAATCTCTCAACTAAAACTCTTCTGTATATGTATATATAGGGAGATTCTCCAATAAGTATTTGTTACATATTTCTAATCTCGGCTGTTAGATTACGGTTATTAGATGTATTAGTAGATTTAATATGCAACATACATGTAATTCAACAGTTAGAATTAAAAATATATAATTAATTCTTCATATAAAATACTTATTTGAGAACCTTCCTGTATGTATATACCTTTTGTCTCACAAATGATATCCATAATTGTTAAATCATTACTGGCCGTGGGCCTCAAGCAATTACGATGTGTAGATACGAGAGGGGGTGTGTACAACTGCTACACGACGTAAATTTTCCATGTCCCAAAAAACATTATTGCAAAGTTGTAAGGGGCCTCTTTCAACAAGCCTATGCATATCAAACGTGAATGACAAAGGAATTAGGTTAAGCAATATTCTACACGATTAGGTTATTATTAGGTGAAGCAATTCAAAATTTGAGTAATAGCTAACTGCTTACATACAAACCGCATGACATATATTGCTTTCCCAATATCGGGCATAGCCGTCATAGTAGAGGTTGTGTGGATAAGGTGACGTTGTTGGCTGATTGCTAAGAACATTATTGTCACCTTTTATGAATGAACATTATTCTTATTGTAGACTATGCTTTATTTTCCAATACATCAAATCAATATTACAAGCATCAATAGCCAGACTCATACATGTTCATATTGTTAAACCTTCCAATCTCTCTAAATAGGTGGGATACTTTGTTCATGCTTGAAAAAGTTGTGAGGATCAACCATGGTTTTCACACGCACCAATCTTTCGAAGTTACCTTCAAAATACTTGCTTCCGTAAACTGAAGCAGTTAGAAGGTTACTTTGGTTGTACAGATTGGCGCCAATGTCGAGATCCCTATAGTTTTGGAAGGCCTCTCTCGGGTTCCTGGAGACAAACGGAGTCATCTTTTCATGCAACTTTCTTGTTAAGTGAATGTACCTGTTGGTGGCCTCAATCCCTTCGTCTTGAAACCACGACGTATAGTATTGAATCGAATATAGGTTTCCAGCTCTGTGAGGGGATGGAGTTGCTGACGCAGAAATCTCACTCATTCTTCCACCATGAGGGTTCCATTCCATCCATATATTCCCTATCTCAAGCATCGCCTTAAACATGTATTCTATAACTTTTTTTGGAATTGGTTTCTTCACATAGTCAGACTTAGCTTTGAAGAAGGGTATTGGTTTGTTTTTCAGGTTGAGATAAATAGATCTTGGGGTTCCAAGTGGGAGTTCAGCCCAGAATACAACAGATTCAAACCAACTCACTTCATGACAATCTTCTCGTCGTAAACGCAATTCGGGGAAGCTCTCGTTCATCAAAGGCAGAAGCTCGCGAGTTTGTCCCAAAAATTGACCGATGAATGATACTTCCGCAATCTTCTTGCCCTCAGTATTATTCTCGATTTCTGGCCTTGCTCTCAGGAAGAGGTCTTTAGGGAGCACGGGTGCTACAAATTGCCACTTATAAAGGACATCTGTAACGCCTTGCTCTAAAGTCCTTGTAACGTTGAACACGGTCACTTTTTCTGGAACTCGAACAAGCTTGAGTTTCCATGAAAGAATGACTCCAAAGCTAGCTCCTCCACCTCCATTAATGGCCCAGAAAATGTCTTCTCCCATAGACTTTCTATCAAGGATTCTACCATTTGCATCAACTAGTTTAGCATCGACAATATTGTCGATGCTAAGGCCATATTTTCTCATCAAATTCCCATACCCTCCCCCACTGAAGTGGCCACCAGCACCAACAGTTGGTCCAACCCCAGCAGGAAACCCATGAACCTTGGATTTCTGAGCAATTTTATGATAAATTTTGCCAAGAGTAGCTCCAGACTCAACCCAAGCGCTCTCATCCTTGACACTAACATTAACGGATTGGAGATGAAACATGTCAAGAACGACAAAGGGGACATGCGATACGTACGATAGACCCTCATAGTCATGGCCACCACTTCGGATTCTAATTTGCAGTCCATTTTGTTTTGCACAAACAATAGTTGCCTGCACATGAGATTCGTGCTTGGCTGCTACAATGGCCAGAGGTTTTGGAGTAGTAGGGCTTGAAAATCTGAGGTTTTTAACGCGTGCCATCAAAATGGATTGAAAAGAGGTGTTTTGAGGGGTGTAAACGGCTTCAAAGATTGGGTGGCCAGAATGAAACTGTTTTGGAAGGCATTGGAGAAAGCCATTAATGGGAACTGGCTCTGAAGTTGCCCATGATACTGAGAGTGATGAAAGGATTGAGAGGATGAGCAGCACTAGTGGAGAGTTTGGAAACTTGATTGTCATAATTTTTGGGGGGTTTTGGCTTTCTTGATTCAATTCTTGGCAGTGTGACAAATTGAACAAAACCTTGAAGTATTTATAATGAAGCCAAAGCACCTAACTTTGAATATCTACTTATTTTTTCGCATGGTATTTATTCGTCAATGACTTGTATCAGAAGAGAATCCCAAAGGAAAGAGATGGAGAAATTAAAGAATATGAGAATTTTTGTCTAGTGCTCAGACGTAATTGATCAACTGATTTCAGATAAGCTTAACCTCAGACTAAGAGTTCTATTAACAGAAGCAATACATGCCTAACACGTGTGTGTACTTGTTGAATAATAGTAGTGGTGGATGGAGGATGCAGCCATTTCTGGCCATAGAGATTTCATCTTCTCCAGACACAGAATACGTACGTAGGTCACCCCATGGACATGATTGAGCCATATGTATCAACGTGAATTTCAAAACCAGTGCACGTTTTTCATGTCAATCAAGCCTGTGGTCCTATGGTCCCGACCGAATAAATAAAAGAAAAAAGAGAGCATACGGTACCGCCCAAGAAGACCCATACTTTTACTGATGTCGGCGTTCTGTCGTGTACTGTTGAGTATAATGCATAACAGTGACCCGTGGTTTTAGTGAAACTTTCTTATCTTTTCCTTTGTCTTTTCAATGAGTTTTGGAACTATTATCCGGTTGAATTTTAATTTTAATTTTCTTTGGTTTGATCCAAAAATTGGCTTGATTTTGTAATTGCATGAGATTTTGTTTGGAGAATGATTTTTTTTTTTTTTTGGTTCGAATTTGAGAATACTGTTATGTAAATCAATGTTATTTTTCATTAAGTTAGATCCCATTGGTGTTTTGAGAAAAAAATTTTAACAATAAAAAGTGATGAGTATTAGCTATTGCGTGAAGCATTTGAGTTTCAAGTATGTGTATATCGCTAGCATGGAGGACATTCAAAATTTCTAAAAAGTAGGCCACGGTCCTTTCTGTAAATCTTTTCTAGCCTCACATGTAAAGTATCATAAAAGGCTCGCTCAGTTCGCTATTCTTGCGATTCCAAATGCTAGCTGCTTTCAAAGGTATGAGACGCCGACCAATCATACATGATTAGATAAAAATGAAAGGGAAAGGAATGAGGTTGGGGAGAACCTACACTTGTCTGCCTTCCCTTATTAGATAAAAATGAATGGAAGTCAAAGGTATACATGAAGGACGTAAAGGATTATATGTCAATCATACATGATCGTTTTGACATTACTTCTAGGACATATTTACGTATCAGTAATAGAGAAAGTAAGGAATCAGAGAATTTTGGAATTGAGAAACTACTGAATCGGTATGGGAAGAAATCTACTGAATCAAATATTATTAATTATTCTTAATTAAATCACTTTGCTATTAATAAATATTCCAAGTAAATCTAAGAAATCTTTTGGAATTATTTAGTCCAATCAAATATTATTAATTATGGACACAATAAGCCAAACCCATTTGATACGGGATTGTCTATCTGGTCCACGATTTCAAATGGGTTTGTTTCCAACTGCGAAATGTGCCCATATGTTAAACATAAATTGGAAGTCAGAGGTATACATGATGGACGTAAAGGATTATATGTCAATCATTCGTGATCGTGTTGACATTACTCTTAATTTAATCACTTTGTTATTAATAAATATTCCAAGTAAATCTACTGAATCTTTTGGGATTATTTAGTCCAATCAAATATTATTAATTATGGACACAAGAAGCCAAACCCATTTGATATGGGATTTCATATAATTGAATCGCAGGGTTTGTTTCCAACCGCAAAATGTGCCCACTCTCCATACATTAAACATAAATTTGCTACCTTGCACGGCTTATTTTCTTCGCCGGATGTGACAATGTTAGCTGAGTTGTTTGGGGTGTCCAAACCCTCCCACCTGAAAAAGATAGAAAGAGAAGACTGCGCTTTAGCTTGATCTTACGAGTCCGGATCAGTTCTCTCCATTTTTCTTGTCCTTCTTATATGTTCCTTTCCTTATTTCTTGATATATGCTCCAATATATGCATTCCAATTAATAAGTTGTGGATCTCAAGAACAAACTATCATTTATGCAATAAATGTAATATATATTTTTTATATTATTAAAAAATAACATAGAAAAAAAAAAAGGTACAAAAAAACAAAAGTCAACATACCTCAATAAGTTTGGCATGTTACCTTTATGTAGTATCCTCGGAGAAATAAGGTAGTCGTGGGTATCTAAAGTTCGAGAGTCCAAGGAGTTTTGGCATGACATTAGTGCAAGAAAAGAAAGGTGCAAGAGATTACATTCGAGGTGAGTGTTGTAGTAAACACGGTCATGTGGTATATCGTTTCTAGAGGGGCAAGGACAAGGCTTTGTCGCAAGGGATGACAGGACCAGACCCAAATTCCTCTTTGGAATCCGAGTCGAACCCTGTTCGTGATCGACACCTGGCAGGTGCCGAGCACAAATGACCTGGTTGCCCTTCTGGTTACAAATTTAATTTCATTTTAGCCTTGACTTCTACCGAAAATTCGGCAAAGTCTCCCCTGTAATTTGTTCAATCCCAAAAAAGCTGAAGAGATGCAGGAAGCGGAAACTGCCCTATGTTGGCTTTCAGATGCACGTCTACGGCCTGGGAGCACAAAACATTTAAAAGGAGTGGACCCAAAAACAAAGTTTTAAGAAAAATGGCATAAGAACATACTAACCCCACTGTAAAAACAGTTATACAAAACTAATTCATTCTTTTAATCATATACATATTGAAATTAATGCACTTATATATATATATATATATGTCAAACATACTCATATCATTTTTAAACTCTTAAAAGCACTGAAATCAGTTTAAAACTACCACCTAGGTGTACCCCTTAAATTATGTCAATTCCTGATATTCGTCAATTCCTGATAATCCGTCAATTCCCCTGGCAAGTCTCGGTGACACAAAGTCAACCCGAGCCGCAAACTGGCAGGATTCAGGGGACCGTAGTCAGCCTGATTCGCATTTCTGGCTCCCTTGGTCTAGGCGTTCCCGAAACTCGTGAGGCAGATGTCAAGCGCGCTGACAAAACTGAAGGCAAACTGGATGTCCGTGGACATCGTCATATCCGAAGGCAACATATACCGAAGGCAACTGTTTCTATAACTGGGTACCTAAGGTGGCTTAAGAAAATATAAAATTTCTGAAAGGTCTGATGAATAACTGAATTTTTGTTAAATCTAGAACTCTGCTGCCATTTTATCTGATATATATCTCAATCTTTACTTTCCATATCTTTTTAGCATTTTCAACTAGGCAGCATATAAATAAAGATATTTAACTTCAACAAATCATGCTAGGAAAACCATAATCAATAAAACTTATTCAAGATCAAATAATGAAATTCATTTGCATAAATTCATTTATAAAAGAAAAGTCCACTCACAGCTGGTCCGAGCTCGCTGGACCTTTTGAGGGTCCCTCCTGCGGGTCAACTAGTGCCCGGGTGCTTGATTCAATTATCATAATAATATATATTAATAAAACTGCTCGATATAAATATTTAAATAAAACACTGACCCCCAACTCCTAGAAGTGCGTGCATCCAATTAAAGTTACTCCTATGCGCACATTAACGTTCCGTTAAACCTAGGACACAACTCCTCAGAGTCTGGTCTCAAACGGACGGTTGGTTTGGTCACAAAAGCACGAACAAGGGTTCGAACCCATTGAACCCGGAAATCACACAAGATGCGAAATCCGTTCAGGGTCCAAATTAAGATCCGCGAATTCCTACCTGCTCATGACAACACGAGGATCATTTCAGGACTGAGTGTGGTCCTCACCAAACTGCCCACACGCCACCACACGTGTCGGTAGAGCGTGGGTGGCTTGAGAAATTTCTGGTGGCAGGAAAAACTCCAAACCGCTGGCCCAAACTCCTAACTTAGGTAAAACACCCATTTTGGAACCACTTTTGTTCTTGGACCTACCTCAAAAAGTAGCCGGAATCACACTCAAAACCGGCTGAAACCTAGATTGAAAAATCGAACGATCTACGCTTGGAATTTCTGGAATCCTACCCAACCAATAGCTAGAGCATGGAAAATAGCTAGAAAACCATACCTCACTCATCCGATTTGGTGGCCGGATGAAGGAGAACGAAAGCTCGGAAGTTCTGTCAACTTCGGTGCGATTTCGAGCTTTTTCCAGCGAAAAACAGCGATTCCAAGGGCAGGGACCAGTCGGCAAAGGAAGAGGAAGCGGCGGTGGTTCAATTGGGTCCGGTCCCGTCGGTCGAAGTGGAGTGTGGCGGTAGTTATGGAGGAGAGAAGGTGACGGGTTAGAGAAAAAAAAACAGGGGGGGTGTGCTGTGGTCTGAGGAAGAAGAGTGAGGGAAGAGAGAGAGAGAGAGTCAGATTTTTTTAAAAAGAAAATCCTGATTTCAAAAATTACCATTTTTCCATTTTAAGTATTTTGACCGTATTTTCTTCGTTACAACTTCGATTCGAGTCCACTCTGTGTCTACGGACTTGTTTCGTTGCGCTCTACGCAACGATTCAAGTGGAATAGTCAAATTCTTTCTCGGTCAAAAAGTCAACTTTTCCTTTACTAGAATATTCTAAGGGCAAAAGTGTTCTTTTCTCTTAATAGATTAATAGTTAAATATTAATTAAGGTTTGGGATATTACAAGGGAAGTGCTCGAGTCGGCAAGGTCGACAAAGGAAGTTGACTAATAAAGGTTGCAAAGGTAGCAAGTGCTGAGTTGCATGTCGTTCGGGTTGGACCAATAGGAGTTATATTGATTGTGATACCCTGAAATAGTGAATTCGTTGAGAGATAATTAAGGTAAGCAAATCACATGGAAATATGTATCTTTCGAGACATTTAATTGCACTTCTATATCATGGAGGGGTGCCAAGAGAGTAATTCATGGAGTTACTTATGAAAGATCGAGAAGGTAATCATGGTGAGAGGGATGATGATTACAAATTGGTAAAGATGAGTATTTCTTTCGAAGCATCATACTGGCAATATCGTCTGTCAATTCTAAAGAAAGATGAAAATAACAATCTTATAAAAGGCGAAAATTGTAGGCCTCAGAATTATATGTTGATGGGGACAACTGATCCAACATGGATTATGGAAGGAGATGAAGTTTGCATTATCCTTGATAGTGGATAAATGTCGGGAGAGGTACTAGGGTACCGGCATCCAGGATTATAGTTTCATGATATTCATGCTTTAAAGGCAGGTGCGTGAAGGAGTTAGAAAAAGTTGTCAGAAATGCCAAATATGTTGTATTCTTCTCTGGCAAAGGCCCATGTTCTGTAGCTAACGAAATGGATGGTGGAGATTTTGACGGTGATCTCTATTGGGTCTCAAGAAACCCTCAGCATTGGAATGTTTTAAACCAAGTAAACCTTGGATTGAAGCTTCATCATCAACTCCAAAAGTTGCGAGTACTAGACCCAGTGAGCTTTTGCCTAATCATAAAGAGGATGACATTGACAAAGTCTAAAATGACACAATAGTGATAGAAGGGTTACACGGATAGTTGGTCCAAGGATGTTGAAATTGTAGTTGGTGAGTGGGTATTCTTGGGGGAAACGAGTACGGTGAAAATTTGGGAAGTTATTTTATGTTTATTAAAGTGGGTATTCGTAAAATTGTTTGGGTCCATCAATTGCATTGTTAATGTATCATGTGACTTAAAAGCATTGTTGGTGGATCTGTTTGAATTATGTGAAGGATAGAAGTCTATTATGCAAACTGTGTGTTATTACATTGTGTGTGCTGGCAGTTGGTTTCTTAAACTGTGATTTTTACAAGTGAAACAAATTTAGTAAATGTCCGTGTTTCAGGGGAGACTTTGCTGAAATTTCGGCAGAAAGTCTCATCTCTCTTTTGCTTGATTTGGAAAAGAGGCTATCGTTAATAAGTGGGCCCGACATCCGTGTGAGGTCTGAAATTCCACAGAATTCGTCCCGACTTCCGAGGAATTCATAGTGGGTCCTGTCACTAGAACTGTAACTAGCATGCTCGGCCTATCTCCAGGGTTACGCTGCACACATAAAAGTCTCACATGAATTAATCTAACAACTTCATGTGAATCACCTGAGTCCCGTTCAAAACCATTGTGCTTATTTAAAAGAAGAAACAAAAACAAGCAATGAGTAAATCCTATATTTCTCTTCCCAATCATTATCTCTAGCACCAACACACCAAAGCTATAGACATCGGATTTTATTGTGTAGAACCCATCAGTTGCGTATTCTAGGGACATATAACCACTACAAGCCAGTCAAATCAAGAACTAAGTTAATAAGCAAATCAAGTATACTATATGTATGTATTGGTTCTTTTGTGATATATACGTACTACGTTGCAACCACTTTCTTGGTTTTTAAGTGCACAAAATAATTCATAATAATTAATTACTATTTGATAAGTAATTTATGAAACAACTTAAATATTTAAATACTAATTATTAACTAAAAAATAACTAAAAGCTAAAAGTAATTATATTAATTAAATAAGACTAAGATATTACTCAATTAAAAAATTAATTAATTAGCTATTTCGAAAAAAAATTATCCCGATGAAAACTAAAGTGGGAAAATTATTTTAAAAAATAAATTACTATTTATTAAATAATATAATTTATAAATATAATTAAAATATTTAATACTAATTGTTCACAAAAGAATTAATAATTAAAATATAATTACTAATAAAAGTAATTAAAATAAACCAAAGATATTATTTAATTACAAAAAGAAAATAAAAAAACCTAAAGAAACGAATGTTATATTGTCCAGACCCGCCTAGGCCGCCTAGCGCCTAGGCCTATCTTTCGAAATTCTCTTTGTGATTCTTTGTGCTATCAGCTTGATCTTGGCTTTTCTGTTGCCTGCGTCAGTTCTGGTCAATCATGGAATTGAAAACTATCGTTGATGTTGTCTACTAAAGAACAAATAGCATGCGAAGATTACCTGTTGGACCCTTTTGTTGAGAATTTTGTACTGGAAATCAAAGTCCACTTAGGGTAAGTCTTCAAAAGCCTCAAAATAATCTTGCTCTGGTCTATTTCTTTGTTGTTTTTACAAGGAAAACTGTATCTTATTCAAAACAGAGAAAGAAAACCTACAAGAAAGATGGGCTAGAGAGAACACAGAGAAAGGAAAAATATTTCTTTGTTCTTTTCATCTTCAAAAAAAACCATCAAAATAAGACCAACAATCATGACATGACATATGAAATCATATTACATTCTGTAAACACGAATTTCCTGCGACAAATGAGACAAGAACACGTGTATAAAATAATATTTGTATTGATGAAATTTAGGGTTACAATCTCTTTATTGAATCCTCTGATTCGATCTCCAAAGTGTTTAAAGAAAATTTGTGTTTGATACAAGGGTCGTAGAGACTTGATCTTGATCAAACGGGTAGCACGAAGCTTGTTTGGTGTTTGGAATTTTTATGGTGAAGGAACCAGCACGTATTTGTTGTGCTTGGTGGCTCTTCCAAGGTAGGGTGAAGAATGCAGAGAGTTTTCTGTTTCTTCTGAGTGTTAGGTTTTTTTCCCCGACCCCTTCTTTCGTCTTGAGGCCTCCTATTTATAGGCTTTTGTCGGACGCTTGACCTAAATAACTTTCCTTGATTTGTGGGATTTGATTTGATTTAAATCAATTCCCATAATCTGGCAATTTATCCAGATTATCTTCAATTGATTAACCTGATTAATATTTGATTTAAATCAAAGTCAATCACAGAAGATTCTTTCCTTTAATTTTGTCTTCATCTTGAACCGTTTGATGCACTCCGTCGGATGTCGCCATTTGTCATTTTTTGACAACTAATCCAATTTTGATGAGTCACACGCCACATGGGTGAATTACGGGGCCCACGATTTAATCCACCGAACCCTAATTATTTTCTTGTCAATAGAATTTATTACACCAAAATTTCTTTGTCTACAAATTGCCCCCACTTCATGATGCATTGTAGACATGGGCCTTTTCCCGTGTAGGAGGTGCAGCTTGAAGTGTTCCCTTTCTTTTTTTTTTCTTTTTTTTTTGGGGGGTTAGATATCATTGAGAATATCTAACCTATTTCCAACGTTGGTTTCCCTTTCTTTTTTTTTTGGGTGATATTATTAAGCTTAATAATATCCAATATTGGTAAGATCTTGGGAAGCAAGATACTTTCCTAAACTAGGAATGAGAAACCCTAGCATCACTAGGAGCTTTGATGGTCTTTGGTTTCTTTAAATAACACTATGTTCATGAATATTGAGATCAACCAAATAGAAAAGCAGAAAAACTCCTCTTGTTGGCGAGAAGGTCTACGACTTTGAAGTTTGCATCATCCGAATCTCAGCAACCAAAGTGGTGAGAGTTGCTTGTTGGTAAGCCTGAACCCATTCTTCTTGTTGGTAACCTGAACCCATTCTTCTTCTTCTTCTTCTTTTTTTTTTTCCGCATCACATCTATCCCTTTTTCAATTTTTTTTTTGATGATATTTATATATGTGTACGTTTTTTATAATAGGTACTTGGAAAGAAAGTGAAGAACGTGGACGTCCTATACCGCTTGGGTTTGATCCATCTCTCCGATTTGGTGATAACCCGCTCAAGCGCTTAGGCTTTATGTAAGTGGAGGACGAGTGAAGAACGTAGACGTCCTATACCGCTTGGGTTTGATCCATCTCTCCGACTTGGTGATAACCCGCTCAAGCGCTTAGGCTTTACGAGGACAAGTGAAAAACGTAGACGTCCTATACTGCTTGGGTTTGATCCAGGCTTTACGTAAGTGGAGGACGAGTGAAGAACGTAGACGTCCTATACCGCTTGGGGGTTTGATCCATCTCTCCGACTTGGCGATAACCCGCTCAAGCGCTTAGGCTTTACGTAAGTGGAGGACGAGTGAAGAACGTAGACGTCCTATAGCGCTTGGGTTTGATCCATCTCTCCGACTTGGTGATAACCCGTTCAAGCGCTTAGGCTTTACGTAAGTGGAGGACGAGTGAAGAACGTAGACGTCCTATACCGCTTTGGTTTGATCCATCTCTCCGACTTGGTGATAACCCGCTCAAGCGCTTAGGCTTTACGTAAGTGGAGGACGAGTGAAGAACGTAGACGTCCTATACCGCTTGGGTTGGATCCATCTCTCCGACTTGGTGATAACCCGCTCAAGCGCTTAGGCTTTACGTAAGTGGAGGACGAGTGAAGAACGTAGACGTCCTACACCGCTTGGGTTTGATCCATCTCTCCGACTTGGTGATAACCCGCTCAAGCGCTTAGGCTTTACGTAAGTGGAGGACGCCCAACTTGATCGAGCACAGATACTTTCCCAAAGAGACTTTCTTTTTCTTTTTTTCTCTTTTTTTTTTTCAAGATTCACCAAAGAAATTATCCATAGTGAAGCAGCTCGATGTTGAACGAAAGATGTTAATGTAGCCCTGACGGAGTGAATTGGAAGTCAAATAGTGCCAAACTAATGAGAAACTCCAAATTTATTTTATTATGTGACTGAACTCAAAGTGGTCTCATGAGCTGTCTACGTACTCTTCTAAGAAAAGAAGAGATCAAGTCATGACGTAGTTCAATTTTTTTTTTCAGTTTGCAGTTTTGGCTCATGCAAGCGAGTGAGCATTTGGTGCCTTGTGCATTTTTGGCTCTTGCAGGCTAAGGAGCGTTTTGGTGCCTTGTGCAGTTTAGGCTCATGCAGGCGAATGAGCATTTGGTGCCTTGTGCAGTTTAGGCTAGTGCAGGCGAACGAATGAGCTTTTGGTGCCTTGTGCAATTTTGGCTCGTGCAGGCAAAGGAGCATTTTGGTGTCTTGTGTAGTTTAGGCTCGTGCAGGTGAATGAGCACTTGGTGCACCGTGCAGTTTCGACTCGTGCAGGCAAATGAGCATTTGGTGCCTTGTGCAGTCTAGGCTTGTGTTGGTGCCTTGTGCAGTTTTGGCTCGTGCAGGCAAATGAGTGTTTTGGTGCCTTGTGCAATTTAG
>NC_047653.1:5279417-5279984 GCF_902201215.1 Prunus dulcis | reverse complement strand
ATCGAGGAGTTCTTGGCAAAGGAGCATTTTTATGTAACTTCTTCCGGGTAGCCAATGCCCATCCTTCATTATCGTCATCGAATGAATCGACACTACTTTGACTTTTCACTCCAACACACTCATACGGATTGAGTTGATGGGTTTCAGAGAATGCCCCCAGTGATTGAAGTGAGGGCGAATGTGCCGAACCAGATAAGACAAACGAGATCGTAGCATGGTTAGACTCTACCACCTTGTCAAGATCCATTTCGATTCTTCCTTGTTGTGCCAACTTCATGATGAGATCTTTCAACACGAAGCACTTTTCCACTGGGTGATTGATGACACGATGGTACATGCAGTATCTCGGGTGGTTAATATGATTCATCTCTTCAGGGCGTTTGCACTCAGGTAACTCAATCACCTTCTTCTCAAGTAAGTCTTCCAGCATGTCTTCTACGTCAGAGTCTGGAAAAGGATACTTCTTCTCCTTCATTTCTTTCAGGGTGTGTCGTCGTGGTTCTTGATCTTGAGTCGACTCGGCCTTCCTCGCATCTTTCTTGCCTCGAGTGGAAATCTTCATTGGAG
>NC_047653.1:5048673-5279407 GCF_902201215.1 Prunus dulcis | reverse complement strand
TTGCAGTTTTGGCTCATGCAAGCGACTGAGCATTTGGTGCCTTGTGCATTTTTGGCTTTTGCAGGCGAAGGAGCGTTTTGGTGCCTTGTGCAGTTTAGGCTCATGCAGGCGAATGAGCACTTGGTGCATCGTGCAGTTTTGGCTCGTGCAGGCAAATAAGCATTTGGTGCGCAGTTTAGGCTCGTGCAGGCGAACGAAGGAGCATTTGGTGCTTTGTGCAGTTTAGGCTCGAGTAGGCAAACCAAGGAGCGTTTGGTGCCTTGTGCATTTTTGGCTCGTGCAGGCAAATGAGTAATTGGTGCCTTGTGCAGTTTAGGCTCTTGCATGCAAAGGAGCATTTTGGTGCCTTATGCAGTTTTGGCTCGTACTGGCGAAGGAGCGTTTGGTGCCTTGTGCAGTTTTGGCTCGTGCAGGCGAAGGAGCGTTTGGTGCCTTATGCATTTTTGGCTTTCGTCGTTGGCGAAGGAAATTTTGGATTTGCCTTATGCGTTTTTTTCATCATCGGCATGATGAAGGCGGTGCCTGAGCGGTTTGTTCGAATTTATTTTTTTTTGGAAGTTTTAGAATTTTGTCTTGGCGAAAGCGTTTGTCGAATTTGTGTTAAGAGAAGTGAGAAGTATCCTCCTTATGTTTTTCACCTCGGGAGGTGCTCGACGCATTATTCTTGAAGAATCCCTTGGGGAAGAAGTCATATAGCATGATGGGGCTAGGCGACCTTTGTTTCAAGAGTTCATCTTTTGGAACCATTTTGTTCATATTTGATAATTCATTTCCTCTATGCCTTTTATGTGATTGAGGAGAACTTCTTTTGCTTACAAATCTTTTTGATCGAGGAGTTCTTGGCAAAGGAGCATTTTTATGTAACTTCTTCCGAGTAGCCAATGCCCATCCTTCATTATCGTCATCGAATGAATCGACACTACTTTGACTTTTCACTCCAACACACTCATACGGATTGAGTTGATGGGTTTCAGAGAATGCCCCCAGTGATTGAAGTGAGGGTGAATGTGCCGAACCAGATAAGACAAACGAGATCGTAGCATGGTTAGACTCTACCACCTTGTCAAGATCCATTTCGATTCTTCCTTGTTGTGCCAACTTCATGATGAGATCTTTCAACACGAAGCACTTTTCCTTTGGGTGATTGATGACACGATGGTACATGCAGTATTTCGGGTAGTTAATATGATTCATCTCTTCAGGGCGTTTGCACTCAGGTAACTCAATCACCTTCTTCTCAAGTAAGTCTTCCAGCATGCCTTCTACGTCAGAGTCTGGAAAAGGATACTTCTTCTCCTTCATTTCTTTTAGGGGGTGTCGTCGTGGTTCTTGATCTTGAGTCGACTCGGCCTTCCTCGCATCTTTCTTGCCTCGAGTGGAAATCTTCATTGGAGTAGCACTGATCGTCATTGACTCCAAGATGCGTGTCCTCAAAGAGTCTGCCCCATTTCTCGACGACTTGTCATTTCGATGATCACTCACCATTTCCTTTCTTCCATCGTGATTAGCGATACTTAGCTCTATATCATGCGCACGAGTGGTCAATTCTTCAAAGGTACGGGGTTTGATCCCTTGAAGAATGTAGAGCAGCCCCCAATGCATACCTTGAATGCACATCTCTACAGCCGATAACTCTGACACTCGATCTTTGCAGTCGAGGCTTAATGAACGCCAACGATTGATGTAGTCAACAACAGGTTCGTCTTTTCGCTGCTTTGTGCTAGTGAGCTCTAGCATGCTAACTGAGCGACGAGTGCTATAGAAGCGGTTGAGGAATTCTCTCTCCATTTGTTCCCAACTGTCAATTGACTCAGGTTCCAAGTCAATGTACCAGTTGAATGCAGTGCCTCGGAGTGATCGGACAAATTGCTTCACGAGATAATCGTCGTTAGTGCCAGCGTTGTTGCACATCTCGATGAAGTGGGCAACATGTTGTTTAGGGTTACCTTTTCCATCAAACTGCATGAACTTTGGAGGTTGATAGCCCGTTGGCATTCGAAGGTTGTCTAACCTTTTGGTGTAAGGCTTGGAATAGATAAATGTATCTTGAGAAGGCCCACCATATTGAGCCATGATGGTGTTCGTGATCATGTCCTGAAGTTGTTGGATAGATAAAGAACCCACCGAGGCTGTGTTGCCTTTTCCGTGCGACTTATCACCCGACTCTGTTTCATGACCCAATCCTTTCTCGCTGGATTCAGCTTCATGATGTGATTCTTTCTTATGCACGTCTTGACTAGGCTCCTTATCTTGATGTGTCTCCCACTTGTTAATGAGAGAAGCAATCTGCACATCCTTCTCCTCGACCATCTTAGTCAGTTTAGTGACTGCTTCGCTCATATGGGCCAGCTGTTCTTCAATAGACATAGCTCCCGTCACCATGACCTGCATAGCCATAGAATAAGACTCACCTACGGATGCCGAGGTAAGCTTCTTCTGTTGATCGTCAGGAGGGGATCCATGGTATGAGCCTGTGCTCGAGTCAGCGTCTGAAACAGGCGAGAGTGAGCGTTCTCTCGAATTTTTCGAACCCGAAAAACTCCTCCCTTCACTCCGAGAGTTTCTCTCATCCGCCCGAGAGGTATTCTTCTTTTGCCCCAATGAGGCCAAATTGATAACCGGTTCGCGCCTTCGGTGAACATCTTTCGCCTTGGCTTGAGTCGGTATGGAAGTAACATGTTGAGTTGCGGATATCGCCTTGGCCTTGCTCCGGATGACGACCCCAACAGAATCTCCGCTTGAGAAGGAGGCGCTCACGCTTTTGCCTCTCGTCGCGGGAACGGATTGAATCTTCTTGGAAGCCATCGTTTTTGGTGTGTTGATTGATTTTGGAACTGGAGAAAGAGATGAGAGGCAGAGATGGTCTCACTGGGCGTGCCAAATTTGTAAACACGAATTTCTTGCGACAAATGAGACAAGAACACGTGTACAAAATAATATTGTATTTATGAAATTTAGGGTTACAATCTCTGTCTTGAATCCTCTGATTCGATCTCCAAAGTGTTTAAAGAAAATTTGTGTTTGATACAAGGGTCGTAGAGACTTGATCTTGATCAAACGGGTAGCACGAAGCTTGTTTGGTGTTTGGTGTTTGGGATTTTTATGGTGAAGGAACCGGCACGTATTTGTTGTGCTTGGTGGCTCTTCCAAGGTAGGGTGAAGAATGCAGAGAGTTTTCTGTTTCTTCTGAGTGCTAGGTTTTTTTTTTCTCCGACCCTTCTGACCTCTTCTTTCGTCTTGAGGCCTCCTATTTATAGGCTTTTGTCGGATGCTTGACCTAAATAACTTTCCTTGATTTGTGGGATTTGATTTGATTTAAATCAATTCCCATAATCTGGCAATTTAACCAGATTATCTTCAATTGATTAACCTGATTAATATTTGATTTAAATCAAAGTCAATCATAGAAGATTCTTTCCTTTAATTTTGTCTTCATCTTGAACCGTTTGATGCACTCCGTCGGATGTCGCCATTTGTCATTTTTGACAATTAATCCAATTTTGATGAGTCACACGCCACATGGGTGAATTACGGGGCCCACGATTTAATCCACCGAACCCTAATTATTTTCTTGTCAATAGAATTTATTACACCAAAATTTCTGTGTCTACAGACATCTAAAGCCAATCAAAATTAATCTTGGTCCTATCTAAGAAATAAATCTTGGTTTTACAAAATATAAGAAGGGAAATATGGAAATAAATATTTTACAAAATTAAAAGGAAAAAAAGAAAAGGAAGTTGCAGACATGACTAAAGAGTTCGCATGCACTGAATTGCAGCCTCTTGGGGAGATCGACAAGGGATGGGTCCCCCAGCATGGGTTTGGGCCTATCCGTTTGTCAGTTTTATTGCGGATAATGCCTCTATCTTCTCCGGCCCACGTTTTTTTTTTCAATTTTGTTCTCTTTTCTTTCATATTTCACATGAAATGTCCAGGTGGAGCTTGTACAACACTCACACGTCACTAGTCACAAGGCTCGCAACAATAACTGAAAAAAACAGAAAAAAGAAAAGAAAAAAAAGGGAAAGTTGTGCTAGCGAAAGTTGTCTGCGTGTGGGATCGTTTTCAACCTTTGATAATTGTAGGATGCATCATGCATGGGGTCACTATTCGTAACATTACTAAAACCAAAGATGAAAAGAAGGACAAACATATGTGGGTTATGTAAGTTGATGAAGGGAAATGTGCCAGTCTTTTTTACTCGAGTTTGATTCTTTTCTCGATACAGTAGAATAGTTTAGAATATTGTTTTGTCATAAAAAAGAAGACGAATCGAGTAAGTCCATATATAGATGAACCCGTTTAAATAAAAAGGGGCTCTATAAGCTGGGCTTTAATAAAAAGCAGTTGGGCTTTGATTGGGTCCAATAATGAATAGAGCCTGGAAGTTGCCCACCTGAGAGGCGGGTCTGAGGTTCGCGGAAGCAGAATGCGGATAAGCAGCCAACCGAAAAGTCAGAGGTGTGCTACAATTGTCAGCGGAAATAACAACGATACAAACCCAGAATCTGGCATGACGCATACCAACAAGACCATCTCAGAAAACGAAACCCTCCATTGGAGGCCTTCAAGATCTCTTCCTCTGTAACTGAGAAGAAGAAAAGAAGAAGAAGACAAAGATCAAGAATGGGGTTTCTCACTTTTGCAGCAGCAGGCGGCGGCCTTATTCTGATGGGTGCATACGAAGCCATTTCTACCTCAATCCAAATCCCAGACCAAGATTCAACTCCGTCGTCACCTCCATCTTCACAATCCTCAAATTCAAGAACGCAGACGAGCGTCCAACCTCGCACGTCGTCGATTTATTATCTCGCTGCCTCTGTCATCTCGTTACTTTTCGTTCTAAATTCTTTGGTTTCATTCTTTGACGCAAACGACGCGAGTGACCGAGTCGGCTCAGCCCTCCAATTGCAAGTGATTGCAATTGCCTCGCTCTTCTTGCTTTACGCAATCGCGGGTCTCCTGGTAAACTTCACAAATTCCACTATGCCTTGTTCGTTGCTCAGTTTGGTTGGTCTTTTCGCTTTCATTGAAGAATTTTTACTGTTTTACCTTCGAAAAAAAGACAATAGTGGGATTGAAAATCGGTACTTTGATATGTTGCTTGTGCCAATTGCCGTTTGTATATTCTCCACAATGCTTGAATTCAACAACCCAAAATCGAATTACCCTAAATTGGCTCGTGGGGTTGGGTTACTTCTGCAAGGAACTTGGTTTTTGCAAATGGGTATTTCTTTGTACACCAATTTGATAGCTCACGGGTGTTCTTTGCACGAAAAGAGCAGAGGGAATTACACTGTGAAGTGTAAGGGGCACCCTGAATATCACAGGGCTAGAGCCATTGTCACACTTCAGTTCAATTGCCACCTTGCTCTTCTAGTGATTTTGGTTGTGGGAGTGTACTCAATTATTGGTAAGAAAACTGGAGGCAGGGGTGATGTTTCAAGCTATAAGCCCCTTGGCGCCGAGAGGCATCAATTTGATAATCAGAGCCAGTTTACTTTGGATTCTGAAGATGATGATGTTGATGAAGAGATTAAAGAAGAGGGAAACTTGGCAATACAGAAGGCCGGTGAAGTCGAATTGGGGATGAATGGTTATGGTTCTCACAAGTGAGGTATATTTTACCAATTTTGATACGGTGAATGTGAAACTCCTATTTTTTGTCCCTTTCAGTTTACCACTGGTACAAGTGACTTGGGATACACTCTTCTTCTGTTTTCAGTTATGTAGATTTGATTTTAGTTCATGTGATACATTGTGTTGTTCTTCAGACATTTTTCAGTTTTTGGTAAATTTGATTTGATTACTGTTTGTAATTTGGTTCCTAAGTTCAGTTTTTGTTAATTTCTTTGGGTCGATATTCGAGCAATGCTTTGCTTCTTCTGTCCCAAATAGAATATATGAAAAATAGAAAGAAGAGTTGTGTGCTAGACAGGGAAGAAGATTTGTGTATTTATTGATATCTTTGGTGTTTAAGCTGGAAGATCATACAAGAGCAGGTTAGATTTTGAACTTCCATTATAACCTAAACAAGTTTCCCACTTCCTAATTCTGTAAGAAACTCCACTGCTTGCTTGAATGATTTTCTTTATTTGGGAGGGAGGAGACTAGCGTTTGACACTTAACATAGAAGACAACAAGCAACTTACTTTTTATTTAGCCAATGGGGTCATACCATACTGGAAAAGTATGTTCGGCCTAATACCAGTTGTCTCAGGTTCAAAACTCCTAGACACTGGCGTGTGTTATTGCAAACATACATACTTGGCACCAAGATGAATTTGAAGGCAATACATGCTTTGTATATATAAATCAATTGACTCTGTTAGCAGTTGTAAAACTAAAGTGAACAAGGTATAAGGCAGTGCCCTATATATGTGGGCTGACTTGAATACTTTCTCCCAAATTGAAGTAATTCCCACAATAGAAATCCTTTGTGCAGGATGTCCTGTACAAGGCCTGAATAATTCCAACAACGTGCTTCTTATTAGACAAAAAACGAAAAGGCATTTTGAAATGATACAAGTTACAGGAGTATAAGACTTGGTACTTTTAATGGTCGACGAAACCAAATACCACTTTTTTGGTTCTAACAAAATACCATTTTATATTAAAATCTTCATTTCTATTATACTAAATATGATCAAACGGCTCACAGTGGTTTATAGATGTCTCTCTTTATTTCATCACTCTAATTTGGCCGTCCCTTAGATTTTAAGGGCCCTGTGCGAAACTTAAATTGGAGCCTCACATAATCTAATACGAAAATACTATAAAAATTTGCCAGAACTTAATGTCATAAACAATTTTTTTATAACTAAAATTCACCATCAATAAATATGTAATGACAATCAGAAATCAAATTCATAAAAATTTAAATGTTTCCACTTGATAAAGTTAAATATTTTGTACAAAAATAAGCTCTTTGTGCCCCTATAAAGTCCCTTGCTACCTCCAATAAGCAATCTGTGTTTAATAGGGAAAAAAATTTGGCAATCACAAATTAAAGAGTAGTTGCACACAAATGTCATTAACAAATTAGATTATATTGCATTAAACACAAAAGCCACAACAAAAACATACCTGACCATCCAAAAATCATTCACATTGTATTTGCTATCTTATTTGAAGAATTAAAACTATTACCAGAGCTTTTAGGAATAAGAGTTTTCTCTTTTTGGTGTTCAAAATCTTGAAATTGAAAGAATAAAAGAAATTGTCAAAGGATTGAAAAAAGAACCAAAGAGAAATTGATGAATAATGATGATTACTTACCAGAAAATCAGACTTTAAGAGAAAGAAGAAGCCATGAAGTTTTTTTCGTTTTGTTTTGAATGAAGAAAGTACTTTTCTTGGAGGAGAAAATCTTTTTTATTTTATTTTTAAGAACGATAGTTTGGGGGATATATATACTCCTCCTATGGTGTGGTTAAGCTTTGATGTTTCCTGTTTTTAAAAGGCTTTCTGTTTTTTTTTTTTGGTTGAAAATTTATAATTATGTAAAGTTTGAATTCAAAAATAATATCAAAAACAGCCAATAGATTGACCTCAGGGAGTATCGAACTCTAGCACTTTTGTCAAATAGATATGAGCTCCAACCAACTTTCAGAACATGGTATTAATAGAATCAATACATGCCTGACACGTGCGTGTCTACTCGTTGAAAATGGTACTGGTTGATGGAGGATGCAGCCATTTCTGGCCATAGAGACTTCATCTTCACCACAGACACAGAATACGTACTTAGGTCACCCCATGGATGTGATTGAGTACTCGTTTGGTATTGCTTATTTGGGGTGATAAGTGATTTTTTAAAAATTTTGAGAAGTCCAACCCGTTTGGTAATCTATAAGAAAATCACTTATTATTTAAAATTGCCATTCATTTTCTTTTCTCATTTGGAACCTGGGAAAATACCACATACCCAATTTTTTTAAAGTCTGATTTTCTGTGGATAACCAGGGAAATAGCTACAATTTGGTAAGCAATTCATTTAGTTTGCTTTAAATTTTGTTGTGATTTTGAAAATTATTATCTGGGTTTTCTTTTACTGCCTTTTGTTGCCTAAAAACTTTAATTGTTATTGTATTTTGTTTACTTTTAATCAGCTGCTTTCTTTCTGTACCGGCTTGCATAAGTTATTTTATATATTTATTGCTTCCTATTGGGGTCTTACTCTGTATCTAGTAGCTTTTATTGAAAATCTTGTACATTCTTGAATGGTCAGGAGTTTGGTTGGTTGAACTTTTGTTTCTCCTTCGATATATTTCAGTTATGACTGACAATATATTTATTTTTAATGAAAATTTTATTTATTTTATTTTTAATGCCAAATTGGCCCTAGCCATATGCATCAACGTGGATTTCAAAACCAGTGCACCCCATGAATACGTACGTAGTGAAACTTTCTGATCTTTTCCTTTGTCTTTTCAATGAGTTTTGGAACTATTAGCCGGTTGAATTTTTTTATATTTTTCTTTGGTTTGATCCAAAAATTGGCTTGATTTAGTAATTACATGAGATTTTGTTTTGAGAATGATTTTTTTTTGGAACCTGAGACTACTAATATGTAAGTCAAGGTCATTTTTCACTAAGTTAGACTCTATTGGAAAGTATTTGTTCTCCCAAAAAACCCTAGCCCCCTTTCTCCCAAAAAATACTCTTAGAGCCTTTTCCACTTTGAGGGGGGAGGAAGCCATTGTTCTTCCCCCCTCTCCCCTCTTGTAACACCCCGACTCCAAATTTAATTGTTTATTTTAATCGATGTAATTAAATTTACGAATTTACCCTTGGGGTAGGGGTAAATTGGTCACTTTCTTATCCGGAAGGATTTTGGGACTGTGGATGGTATTTTTGGGTAGGTGGTACCGAGACGAATTCGTAGACAGGCGGTAGGCTTGAATCGGAGTTGTAACGAAAAAATTACGGGCAAAATACTTCCAGTGGCAAACTTGTAATTATTTCAAAAAGTTTGGTAAAAATCAGATTTTCACCTCAGCCTTCTCTCTCTCTCGCGCGACACTCTCTCTCCTCAGTCTCTCTCTCTCCCCGACGTCCGCTCTCTCTCTCCTCGGTTCTTTCAGTTCCGGCCACGGCAGGACCCGAGACCGGTCCCGTTTGACTCGCCTCGACGTCCCGATCAAGCCTAGGCCGTTTTCCCCGTCGGAAACCACGAACTCCGGCCGCGAGCTCGACTGGTTCGAACCGGAGCTTGCTCGCCGTCGCGCCGTCGCCTCTGCCGCCCAAACTCGGTGATTGAGGTATGGTTTCTCCTCCTTTTTACGAGTTCTAGCTGATGTTTGTATAGGTTTGGATCGATTTGTGAGTGTAGAAACCGATTAGGAAAACCTAGGGTTTGGGCCGAATTTCAAACTGAAATTCCGACCAGTTGCCGCCCGAATTGGGCCTCCCCGTAGTTGAAGAAAGTGATCCTGACCTCGAGTAGAAGCTAGGGTAGGAAGGGTGACCTCGGGTGTGGAGTTTTTCCGTCGCCGGAAATTACTCTGCACACCCACGCGCTGCCGGCGCGTGTGGCGGCGCATGGGCGAGTCTGGTGAGGCTGCAATATAACCCGATGAGATCCTTAGGTGGTCACGAGCGCGTAGGAATTCGCGGATCTCAATTCGGATGTCGTTTGACTATCGAACGGATATTCGCATATTGTGCGTTATCCGGGTTCGATAGGTTTCGACCGTTAGATCTTTCTCGCAGTAAAGTATGTTGTTCTAGGAATTCCTAGGACCGTATGGGACTTCACGGATCATGAATCGGAACCCCGGATGTTCCGATTCAAAAATGCAAAGTTTGCGGGTTAGCGATAACCGTAAAAATTGTGAACGATTCCTAAACCTGTAATCGGACCTTAGGATACCTCCTTCACTGTGCACGGATGGGGAATTTGGGGATTTAATCCTTTAATTTGTGATTTCCGCTTAGACGTGATTTTTATACCAATTAACGGTTCGTATCTCGAAATAGGTGTTTCGACTGCACGTACTCAGCAGGCAGGACCCTCACATGGTCAGGCAGCGTGGGATTATCTGTGAGTGGACTTTGTTTTAATCATATGCATGGTTTTAATTGATGAAAATTTCTGCATAATGTTTTAATGGTTTATGGAATTTATATATTATATTCATGAAATGATTTTGATGGTCGTATAGTATTTGGCATTACATTGTGAGTTTGGTATTTTGGGTTTTTGAAAGTGCAGTTATATGGAGAGTGGGGAGGTATAAGTATATATTCGCTATAGATGAGATATTGGGGTAGTTGGAGGTTGATGTGGAAGAATGTGGTTGTGGAGAGAAATTGTGTGATTACACTACGTAAGTACCTTCCCCAGTTACTAGTCTCACTCGCGGCGTTGGATGTTCCGGCGTGTGAGACACTTTCCATATGCGGCGTTGGATGTTCCGGCATGTGGAAAGACTTATTATAGAGTTTAGGGTCATCACCATGGCGTTGGATGTTCCGGTGTGTGATGACCCAGTCTGCGCGCGTAGGACATAGTTTGGAAGCTACACATGGCGTTGGATGTTCCGGTGTGGGAGCTTTGGAGTTTCGTCCCCCGGTTGGACCGCTCATCCCTAGACGCAGGATAGCACCTAGAAATCCTGCAGACTAGTTAAACGATCCCCCAGTTGGATTGTTTTCCCGGTACCTAGGTGGTGTGCTGAGTATATCGTATAGCTATATATATATATTTATTTATACAAGTATCTTTATACGGGTATGTATGGTTGAGTGGGTAAGGAAGTTAGTGGCTTGAAAGGAGTGGTAAGTTTGAGAGAGTGGGGATTCTTTTTAAAGGAGGTAACTGGTATTTTCTGAAATGTTTTTAATGAATTAAGTTTTGGGTAATTATTTATTGAATTGTGAACCTGCATGTCTTGAGCATTATTTTTACATGGTGGGGTTATTATATTGTTTTAACTGCAATTTGGTTTTTGTCCACTCACATATTTTCTGTTTTGCGCCCCCCCAGCCAGTAGTCGCTCCAGGAAGCGTGCAAGTGGTGTACGAAGTTCGATCTGGGCATCTTTCTAGTTAGGAACTGAGTAATTTCTTCTACTCAACTGTACTTGTAATCTAAATTCAGTAGATGCTCTGTATTGCCCTGATAGATTTTACTTGTGAGGCCGTAGGCCTTTCTAGTGTGATTGTAAAATTGTGAAAGCATGGTGTTGGTTGGGACTATTTTTATTACTGTGTGTTGCAGGTGAAGTAAATTTTGTTGGGATTGCTTAGTTTACAGGGGAGACTCTGCCAAATTTTTGGTAGAAAGTCTCGAGGTTTAATTTAGTGGGCCCGGCATCGGGATGATGCCTGGCAACACGACGGGTCCGCTTCCTAAGCCTGAAATTCGGGGCTGGTCCCGCCACCTCTTCTCTTCCCTCCTTTCACCTCTTCCCCATTTTTCTGCAGACAAAGGGTTTTCCCTATTTGTCTTAGTTTTGTTATTGTCACACTTTATTCCCAGCCCGGCCAGAACACGATATAACCGCTTTGTCCTGGCTAATTGCCACATTCTCACCAAAATTTCAAGAAGGATTTGTTCCTGGGAGCTCACGGAGCAACTTCCCAGGGTGGTCACCCATCCTGGGATTGCTCCGGCCTCCCACTCGCTTAACTTCGGAGTTCCCAGTACTCCGAAGCCAGTGAGCTCCCAAAAGGCCTCGTATAGGTTCAGAGTGGCGCAGCGGACCGGGCCCAACTCCACCTACTACGATATTGTCCGCTTTGGCACCCACGACTGGGCCCTCACGGGTTTGTTCTTGGGCCGCACTACATTCTCATGCGCACCCAAGAGGCCTCACAAGCTATGAGGATGCGAAGATATATAAGTAATATCACCCCTCCCTCCGCTTGGTCAGATGGATCGGACGGCCTCACCGCAACACGATATTGTCCGCTGGGCCTCCCGCCACATTCTTTCACAGCCCTCCGCAAGGATTTGTTTCTGGGAGCTCACTGAGCAACTTCCCAGGGGGTCACCCATCCTGGGATTGCTCCAGCCTCCAACTCGCTTAACTTCGGAGTTCTTACAACTCCGAAGCCAGTGAGCTCCCAAAAGGCCTCATCTAAGTTCAGAGTGGCGCAGCGGACTGGCCCAACTCCACCTAGCATGATATTGTCCGCTCTGGGCCCACTCGACAGTATCCCGCACGGATTTGTTCCTGGGAGCTCACGGAGCAACTTCCCAGGGTGGTCACCCATCCTGGGATTGCTCCAGCCTCCAACTCGCTTAACTTTGGAGTTCCTACGAACCCAAAGCCAGTGAGCTCCCAAGAGGCCTCCTCTAAGTCAGAGTGGCGCAGCGGACTGCGCCCAACTCCACCTACTACGATATTGTCCGCTTTGGCACCCACGACTGGGCCCTCACGGGTTTGTTCTTGGGCCGCACTACATTCTCATGCGCACCCAAGAGGCCTCGCGCTATGAGGATGCGAGGTGTGCCATATAAGGCACATCACCCCCCCTCCGTTTGGTCGATGTGGGATCTCACAGTTATGATTTTCATCCAATCATTATATGCGGCTGCGGCTTAGCGTCGGATCTTCACATGCATTTCCCTGTCGGATCTCCACCACCATCTTTTTTGCAATTTCTTTATGTTTGGAATAAGTTGCAAAGACTTTTTGGGTTCTCTGTGTTGTTTTCATCTCTCCTTTTGTGAGAGTTTTTCATATCTCCTTTGTGTGAGCTTTTCATCTCTCATTTGTGAGAGTTTTATTTGTATTGTTATGGCTTGATGTTTTCAAGCTTTATCTCTTTTTTATTATTCTAAGTTTGCAATCTTAGTTGGGATACTTATGCTAGAGTTTCTTCGATCCTACCTGATCGTTAGTGGAGACACGCCATATTATCTTAATTTTGATATTAGACTGCTCCGTTATTGTAATGGCTCTTTTGTGGCTAATGATTTTTTTAGCTGAATTATGAATGCAATCATAAAATTTCTCAAAAAAAAAAAAACTCCATTACTGTTTTGAGAATGATTCTTTAGCAATAAAGAATGATGAGTATTTGTTATTGCGTGAAGCATTTGAGTTTCAAGTATGAGCATATCGCTAGCATGGAGGACATTCAAAATTTCTAGAACGTAGGCCACGGTCCTCTCTGTAAATCTTTTCTACCTCACATGTAAAGTATCTGTGGGCTCTTCACCCCAAAAAAAGACAAAAAAGAAAAAGGTATCTGTGGGCTGTTAAAGTAGGAACGGATGAATTGTGTTGGCTTTTGCCTCAATTTTTAGTCGTGGTCCAAGGGGATCTTGTAGCCAATGCATATTTTCTAAATGAAGTATATTTTGACTCTTTTTGGTCGACTTTTATTGATGCATTGCTCTCATTATCATAGCAGCCTCGCTCCAGTTCGCTATTCTTGTGATTCCAAACCGCCGGCTCGCTTCTCTTCCAATCGGGTTATGAGGTTAGAATTCAAGAAGTCAACCAAAAAAAAAAGGGGGGGGGGGAAGGGATGAGGTTTGGGGAGAACGTATACTTGTCTGCCTTCCCTCATTAGATAAAAATGAATGGAAGTCAAAGGTATACATGAGGGATGTAAAGGATTATATGTCAATAATCATACGTGATAGTTTTGACATTTCTCTTAACTTAATCAATTCGAATTGGATACGTCAAGAGAAGACTTTGCTTTAGCTTGATCTGACGAGTCCAAATCTGCTCTCTCCATTTTTCTTCTCCTTCTTGTATGTCCTTTTCTAATTTCTCCTGGTTAAGTACTCTGTTTTTTTTGTTACTAGTTGTCCTTGAATTGAAATTTGGAATTGCATAATATCAAAATCTGCTGCCCATGATAGATACGTAAGTAATATTCCAAGGGGATCTTTGTAGCCAATGCATATTTCTAAACGAAAAATTACATTTTTTTTTCTTTCTTTCTGGTATATTTTGACTATTTTTGGTCGACTTTTATTGATGCATTGCTCTCATTGTCATAGCAGCCAAGTTGAATTTGGTATCAATAAAACGGGACAGGGAACCTGTACTTGCGTGCCTTCTTTATTAGATAAAAATGAATGGAAGTCAAAGATAAAAATGACGTAAAGGATTATATGTCAATAATCATATATGTGATCGTTTTGACATTGCTAATCAAGTTGTTATTGATAAATCTTTTGGGATTATATTGTCCAATGAAATATTATTAATTATGGACACAATAAGCCAAACCCATTTGATGTGGGATTGCCTATGTGGTACACGATTTCAAATAATTGAATCGAAACTGCAAAATGTGCAAAATGTGCTCATATGGTAAACATAAATTTGCTACCTTGCATCGCTTATTTTCTTCGCTTGATGTTACATCACCTGAAAAAGGAAGAAAGAGAAGACTTTGCTTTAGCTTGATCTGACGAGTCCACATCTGCTCTCTCTCCATTTTTCTTCTCCTTATTGTATATTCCTTTTCTAATTTCTTGATACGTGCTCATCTACTTAACTTCAATATATGCATTCCAATTAATAAGATATAGATCTCAAGAAGAAACTATTATTTATGCAATAAATGTAATATTTTCTTAGGATTAGGATTGAAGAACGCACATTTTTGGCACACATTATAACACACCTTATTAACCATTGGATTTAAAGAGATTTGGACGATTAAGATTGAATATGATAATTAGTAATGATTTTAAAAAGTACTAATTTACATTGGAATCAACACTTAAAGTTGTGTTGAATGTTTCTAAATTTTATAATTAAAAAAAATTCTCCATCATCTTAATTTTCTTCTCTCGTTAAGGGGTGTATAGTTTAAAAGTTAGTGTAAGTGTATGCATTTTGTGTTTTTCTTTTGACTTCCTTTGACAATTTTGTAATAGGACAATCATTGTATTTTCCCAAGCTCTAGTCTAGATTAAGAATTACATCTCCAGGTGTTCTTATCTGGCTTCATTATGATGGACAACAATGCGTTTGACAAAGGTAAGTTTTGCATAGCGTTTTCTAAATTCCTAAAGATTATGATTAGTCATATTTCCACCATATGACTAGTCAAATTTTGCGTTAGTAAGGTTTTCCAACTGTCTCTTTTGTGGATAAGTTTTGAAAAGTTTATTTGCAAACTTTCTCTTTTTCTTCCTCAAGAGTAATCCTCATATTTTTCATCTTTGAGTTTTCTAAATTGATTTTTCGAAAACTACATTTGAAATATGAAAACCTCATCTTGCTAGATCAAACACTCTCTCATATATATATCTGGGGTCAGATTCAAGATTGATTTCTTCAAGAGTATGGTTTCTTGAAGAAATTGGTCATTTTATCTTTGAATCCAAATTTCGTTTTTGTCTGAGTTGGAGCTAGCTAGTTGGACCATGGGATGAAAGAGTTGAAGAAGGAGCTGCCACCTAGGATTTCTTGAGCTTTCTAGTGTTTCTTTGTAAAAATCTTTTTACTTAGTGAATTGCCTGGTCGATTGATGACCCCCAATTTTTCCTAATTGTGGGTTTCTGGGTGAACAATTTTAGGTTTGCATCTCTGTAATTTTCTGGGTTTGTGTTCTTGATATTTGACTCGTCATCGCATGATGTTCATGTATTTTTGGGTTTGTGTTCTTGCGGTTGACTAGTCATCATTTTGTGTTGTTTGGTGTTTTACTTAATTATGATGTCTTCACACACTTTCATCATAGTTGTTGCTAGCACAAGAGATGCCTAGATTGACGGGTCCTTCTGAGTGTCTAGGTTGTCACTAGTAATTCTCTTGGCATGTAGGTACATCTTGGTATGCTCTGTGTATGTTCTTGGTTGTGGTAATTCATGTATAACAGTTGACTAGTCATAAGAGTATTTTGTCAAGGTCTAAAGTGTGTGAAGTTTGTTGTGTCTTGTTTGAATATCTTTAAATTTACCCCTCGTCACCTAAGTACCAATTTCAGTTAGGAGGTATTCAATTTAAATTTTTAAAGAGTTTATAAAAGTATAGTGGTATTCAATTATGACTTTCGAAAAATTAGTTAAAAGTATTTAAAAGTTTGATGGTATCTAAAAAGTTACTTTTAAAAAACTTACTAAAGTTTGGCGTGATTTTCAACTATTTGGCCGCTCAATCACCCTAACATTTACATTTCTACATCCTTCCTTCTTACTTGTCGGAATTCGCTAGAAGAAAAAATGCTTGTTCTTTGCATCTCAAAGCACCACATCGCATTTCAAAATGAATATGGCCACACACTTATAACTAATGGTGTGTTTACTAATCAAGAATTGAAATTCTCATCAGGAATTGAATTCCACATGTGAAGGATTCTTGCGTTTACTTCACATCAAGGAATTGAGAAGTAAGTGGGGCCCACATAAAATTATGAATTGAATTCCTTATTTTGGAGGAGTTCAATTCTTGAGTGAGAGGTGGTATTCTAATTCTTGGAGAACTAACATATTATGAATTCATCTTTTTTACCCATTATATCCTCACACATTTTCAAAATTCCAAATTTGCAATCTACTTTAATCAAACAACGAGGACATTTTAGTAATTAGTGTCATTCCTACCCCAATTTCATATGATTTAGTAAACAACTTCAATAGGAATTCGGAATTTAACTCCCCTTAATTCATATGGTTTAGTAAACAACTTCAATAGAAATCCGGAATCTAATTCTTCTCAATTCAACTCCTCCTCAATTCAATTCATTCTCAATTCAATTCATTCTCAATTCAATTATGGATTAATAAACATGTCATAAGCATAATATTTTAAATTTATTAATGGTGTGTCCCATTAAAAATTTAAAAAAAATTAAAAAAAATTAAAAAATTACATTCTTTTGTTACCGTTTGGTCTTCAGAAATGCTCCTGGTTAAGTACTCTGTGTTTTTTTTTACCAGTCCTTGAATTGAAATTTGGAATTGCATAACATCAAAATCTGCTGCCCATGATAGATACGTAAGTAATATTTCAATCTAAAATTTATAGGGAAAAAAATAGAAAGAGAAGACTTTGCTTGAGCTTGATCTGACGAGTCCGGATCTGCTGTCTCCATTTCCATGTCCTTATATATTCCTTCCCTAATTTATTGATACGTGTTCATCTACTTAACTCCAATATTTGCATTCCAATTAACAAAATGTTGATCTCAAGAACAAACTACCATTTATCCAATAAATGTAATATTTTCTTAATATTTGGGAGTTTTGAATCATACAACAAATTTCATTTTTGGACTGGGGAGGAATTGTGGTATTTTCTTAATATAAAACACCCTAGCTAATTTTATGCACATATAAGTTGCTTAAATATGTATATATATTATTACGTTGCAATTTCTCAATATCCTTGAACCTATTTTCTTTGTTCTTCAACCGATGAATTAATTATGATGTTGCAAGTTTCCAACCAATTAATTTTAACGTTGCAAGTTATGGACTAATTAATTCTGGTTTTATTATTCTGAATAAAGCTTACCATCCATAGGAGCAATTGTTGTTGATTGAGATCAAAATATATTGGAGTTGCAGAAATTCTAAAAACGATGAAGGAACCAAGCTCTGCAATAATACCCTTCTTTGTCTCATTCCTCTGGCTCTGCAGTACGGTTCATTCTATCCTTCCTTTCTGTGCCAGTCTCGATCCACCAATAAAGACGATACCAACATCATGGACAAGTTCTTTCAATGACTCCCTCAAATTTCTTCCCAAAAAATCTCAACAAGTTCTCAATGACTTCATTCAATGCCTTGGAGAAACATCTCAGTCCAACCCTCCAATTTACACCCCTCAAAACACCTCATTTCCCCATGTATTGTTATCACTCATTAAAAACCGCAGATACTTTACACCTACAACTCCAAAACCTTTGGCTATTGTAGCACCCACGCATGAATCCCATGTCCAAGCAACCGTTATTTGCACAAAACGACACGGGTTGCAAATTAGAATCCGAAGTGGTGGCCATGATTATGAGGGCTTATCATACGTATCGGATCTTCCCTTTGTTGTTCTTGACATGTTCAATCTTCGATCCGTTGATATGAATCTTGAAGATGAGAGTGCTTGGGTTCAAGCTGGGGCTACTATTGGTGAACTTTACTATGCAATTGGACAGAAAAGTAAGGTTCATGGGTTTGCAGCTGGATCTTGTCCAAGTGTTGGTATTGGTGGCCACTTTAGTGGTGGTGGGTATGGTCCACTTATGAGAAAATATGGTCTTACAGTGGATAACGTTGAAGATGCTAAACTAGTGAATGTGAATGGAAGAATCCTTGATAGAAATACAATGGGAGAAGATCTTTTTTGGGCCATTAGAGGTGGTGGTGGAGCCAGCTTTGGAGTCATTCTTTCATGGAAGATCAAGTTGATTCGAGTTCCACCTAAAGTGACCATGTTCAATGTTAGAAGGACCTTGGAAGAAGGCGCTACCGATGTGCTCCATCGATGGCAATACGTTGCACCTAAGCTCCCTGAAGACATCTTCATTAGAGTAGGTATACAAGTCAAGAATAGTAGCCAAGAGGGGAAGAAGACAGTGCAAGTATTATTCACTGGTCAGTTTTTGGGACAAAGTGACAAGCTTGTTCCATTGGTAAATGAGCGTTTCCCTGAATTGGGTTTACAACAAAAAGATTTCTTTGAAATGAGTTGGATAGAATCCACTGTGTTCATGGCTGCTTGCCCAATTGGAACTCCAATAGATGTTCTACTTTCTAGGCCAAAGGCGCCAGCAATCTTCTTCAAGAGCAAGTCTGACTACGTGAAAGAACCAATTCCAAAACATGGTTTCAAAGCCATATGGAAGAAGCTGATTAAGATAGAGAAGGTGTGGATGCAATTGAACCCCTACGGCGGAAGGATGAGTGAGATTTCTGAATCAGCAACTCCATTCCCTCATAGAGCTGGAAACCTATATTCGGTTCAGTACTTTATATCTTGGATGGAAGAAGGGATTAAGACCACCAATCACTATATTAAATTGTCGAGAAAATTGTATACAAGTATGGCTCCTTTTGTCTCCAAGAACCCAAGAGAGGCCTTGCAAAACTATAGGGACCTAGACATTGGTACCAACCTGCGCAACCACACAAACTTTCACAAGGCTAGACTTTATGGAAGGAAGTATTTTAAATATAACTTTGATAGATTGGTACAAGTAAAAACAATGGTTGATCCTCAGGATTTTTTCAAGCATGAACAAAGTATTCCACCACTTTAGAGAGAGAAAGAGAACCATGAATTTTCCGGATTTTACCTATATATGTTGACGTGTAGGTTCGTTGTGACAGATATTTAATTCGTTGTGACAGATATTCCACCTCTCCAATGCTTGTGGCAGTGGAAGAGGAAGATTATTAATGAAATACAAAGTCTCCAAACAGAATACAACACATGAAACCTATTTTTCATTAAGCATATTTGTTAAGCATATATGCTTCATTACTTTGTGTTATGGGATGACGAAGGAACTGAGACCACCAACAAATACCTCAACTTTTCAAGAAAGTTGTACGAAGGAATGACTCCAGAGTCCAAAAGAGGCCTTCCAGAACTACAAGGATCTTTATATTGGTGCCAAACTTTATGGAAGCAAGTATTTTAAATGCAATTTTGGAAACTTAATAAACGTGTATTAGAAAGTAAAATACATTTCTTAAATATTTTATTACTCGGAAAAATTGGAAAGTTACTTTTGGATCATATGTAATCAATAAATTGAAATGTGAGAGAGTTAAACAAGAATAAATAATGATGACAAGTAAGCAAAATCAATTTGGTGACTCAAAAAGCGTGACTGTTGCCTTCTTTTTTGTTTTTTTTTTTTTTTTTGTAGTACCATATTTATTTCCAGAAGAATAGCAACAGTCGAAATGCCCACCATTTGTCTTCTTCACAATTGGTTTTTGGGTTCAAAGTTTGTAATTGGTACAATTTCTCTCATTTTGTTTGTTTTATACAATCTAATCTCAAAGGCTAACTTTGTCATTTGGAGAATTTTTTGTATAAAATCATCAGTCTTTGGATGAAAAATCAATGAAATTAAAGGTGTTTTTGTGTGAAAACAATTTATAAACTCAGAGGGTGTTTGTGTAATTTCAAAAATCTCAGGGAGTTTTGTGAAAAAGCCAAAAACCTCAAGAGTGTTAGTGTAAATAATTGAGTAATATCTAATTCCAAAAACAGACAATCTATTTCATAGTTACATAAAAATCAGAACGAGAATTCAAGTAATTAAATCTGATATAATTTATTTAGAGGAAAATGTTATGTTTAAGGTACGGCAAGAAATCAAATAGATTCGCAGAAAGAAATAAACAATGATTATACATGTACTTGCCATCCGATTTGGCAAGAAATCCAATCGTTGCTTTTCAACTTTATTGTGTTACCCTAATTACTTGGTCAGGGTGGTCTTAATTAGGAAGAACTAACTAGTTGCTCAAAAATATATATTCCGGTGCAATCACTTCATTGTAAATACGACGAAGAAGTGAAAGAGCCAGGGAAAAAAAATGAAGGTACGAGTACTCTTCGTTCTCTCAGTCCTTTCGCTTTTAGTGTCATGGACAACTTCAGATCCAGTTCTCACTGGCTTCCTCCAATGCCTTCCCAAACAACCTCAATCTGCTTACCCAATCTTTGAAGCCATTTACACCCGTGAAAATACCTTATTTCAATCTGTTTTGTTGGGATACATTAGGAACAGCAGATATTCTACACTTGCAACTCCAAAACCATTGGCTATTGTCACAGCACTGCATGAATCTCATGTCCAAGCAACTGTGATTTGTGCGAAACAACACGGGTTGCAGATTCGAACCCGAAGTGGTGGCCATGATTATGAGGGCCTATCATACGTATCCGATGTCCCCTTTATCATTCTTGACATGTTTAATCTTCGATCCATTGATATTGATGTCGCGGATGAGAGCGCTTGGGTTCAGGCTGGGGCTACTATCGGTGAACTTTATTATGAAATTGCAAATAAAAGTAAGGTTCATGGGTTTCCAGCGGGAGCTTGTCCAACTGTTGGAATTGGTGGTCACTTTAGTGGTGGCGGGTACGGGCCTATGATGAGAAAATATGGCCTTACAGTGGATAACATAGAAGATGCTAAACTTGTTAATGTGAATGGGACAATTCTTGACAGGAACTCAATGGGAGAGGATCTTTTTTGGGCCATTAGAGGAGGTGGCGGAGCAAGCTTTGGGATCATTCTTTCATGGAAGATCAGGCTTCTTCCTGTTCCAGCCAATGTGACTGTATTCAACGTTAAAAGAACTTGGGAGCAAGGTGCCCTAAATGTCATTTATAAATGGCAATACGTAGCACCAAAGCTGCTTGATGAAATCTTCATCAGAGCAATTACGCGACTGAAGAATAGTACAGAGGGCAAGAAGACTGTGGAAGTATCATTCGTTGGTCTCTTTCTCGGACGAAGGGACAAGCTTGTGCCATTGATGAATGAAAGTTTCCCTGAACTGGGTTTGCAACTAAAAGATTGTTTTGAAATGAGTTGGGTAGAATCTACTCTATTCTGGGCTGACCAGCCAATTGGAACTCCCGTAAATTTCTACTTAATAGGCCACAGGGGCCACCAAATTTCTTCAAAAGTAAGTCTGATTATGTGAAAGAATCAATTCCAAAACAAGGAATTGAATCCATTTGGCAAATGATGCTTAAGATGGACAAGGTGTTGATGCAATGGAGCCCTTATGGTGGAAGAATGAGTATGATTCCGGAGTGGGAAACTCCATTTCCTCATAGAGATGGAAACCTATTTTTGATTCAATACGTGACGTATTGGGTGGAAGAAGGGGCTGAAACCTCAAACAACACCTTGGGTTTGTAAGAAAATTGTATGAAGGAATGAGTCCCAGGATTTAGTCCAAGACAGTCCCAGGATTTAGTCCAGTCCATGACAGTCCGCCGTTCCAAACGACCCCTATATGTTTCCAAGAGCCCCAGAGAGGCCTTCCAAAACTATAGGGATCTCGATATTGGCGCCAATCGGCAGAATCATACGGAATTTGAAACTGCAAAAGTTTATGGAAGCAAGTATTTTAAAGGAAATTTTGATAGACTGATACGTGTGAAAGTCATGGTTGATCCTTATAATTTTTTTAAGAATGAACAAAGTATCCCACCTCGTTAGGAGACCCAAAAAAGAGAGAGGGGGGTCGAGGGGGAGGGAGAATATTGGTGGCTCATCACAGAGCATAATTTCTTTCTTTCAATATTTTCTTAGAAGGATTGTGTTTCTACTCAGATTTGGGGAAATTTTAGTCACATGAAGTAGCTCTTGAAGTTTATGGTACTTCATTATTAAATGATGGATTCCGAGCCCTGCATTTAACATTCATGCATTTATTCAAAATATATGAACCATTAAATTATCCAACCGTTTAAGTCATGACACATAAGCATTTATTTATTTTTATCAGAAAATTATTGGGGAATGCTAAAGCAACCTTCTCTTTTGGACATTCTCTCTTTTACTCATAACATGTGTCAATTTGCTTACACTTCAAAAAAGGTCATTAATGCATCAGATAAAGTATCTTTTATTTTCCAAGTTTACCCTTATTAATTTTTTATTATTAATTAAAACACATTAACCAATTAGGACTTTTCCGCTTCCCAGCTCCCCTAACCCAGCTCAAGAGAATAGAAGAGAAGAAGACATCCATTCATATGCAAAGAGAGTCGGTCAGTCAAAATGTCAATGAATAGCCTATTTGCAGAGCCTAATTTGTATCCCACCATCACATTCATTGATACCAACCTCATATCAGAAAGCTCCAGATTTATTTTTTTTTTTGCCACCTGCCACAGTTGAATTGCTACCCAAGTAGTGCGGCTTAGTAGTTCTTTGTTCTTGTTCTATACCTTTCTCAATTTCTAGATGGTTGGCAAAGTTGGCAAGGCCAGAAGAGTCTACAAGGTGTGCTTTTTCCTTATCCGACATTGTGTGCCCAATTTCCTTTGGGGTCAGTCTTCTACGTCGAGGATGATAAACCAAGGTTGCCAAAACTCTCACGGGGGGAGGTTGCCTGCCCTATTTCATATGCTGCTACTTCTTGGTCGCACAGTTCCTTTTTATTTTGTAGTGTTTGGCTTTTGAATAGATACCGTATTCTTGGAGTTTGGCACACAACAAGGAAATATAAAAATCCATCATGACAAACAATTTGTACTCAAGATTTTAATTCTTAAAGCTATTCGGGTTTGAGACCCTTGTCGAAATGAAACAGTAAATTACAGTGGGTAAGAGATTTTTGAGAAACTTACTCCTTTTGCTGCATGCTCATCCATTTATTGGATTTATTTTTATTTGCTATTTGAATTTTCTCTTTCTATTTATTTGCTCATACATACATATAAATATATGGCCAAGTCCTGTACATGGACTCCGCCACCGCGTTGAAGTAATTGAATTAAGCGAGGTTGCAAGTATGTTTTTGTTGGAAGTTTGGTTATTATATTTCATGAGAGAACAATCATTGGATTTCTTGAATTTTTGAAAGTTTTAGACCTGACACTAGCGATACCCATGTCAATAAGAATAAAGCAAAAAGAGTGGTTAATCTCAACCTTGTTTGCTTGGTGAAATCTTCCTGTTCTTAGAATTAAAAAAATGAATTTAAACTAATTTGTTTGTGATAATACATCCAAGGGTTTTTCAGAAGGGACCTTTAATGGAGGGACTATATATATTTTTAGGGTTTTACAGAGGTGAAGGGGTGTTCTATTTATTTCTTTTCTTAATTTTTTTGGTTTTTGCTGGGTGAAATTCTTTTTGTTGAAACAAAAAGATGATGGCAAAAAAAAAAGAATGAGATGACATATGATTTGGACTGTGCCACATATGTTGGTATCAATAAGTTGGTAAACAAGTTGGTGCCTGTAGCATTATTAGGGTCAATTCAATAACAAGGAAACAAATAAAGTCCTAATTGCACAAGATCTATACAAAAGAGAAAGAAATAAAATAATAAGAATATGAATTAAATCTCCTAATTAAAGTCAATCTCGCCATAATTTATCTTAACAACTCCTTAAATTCTAAATTAATGTTATTTTTAAAAATTCTTCTATGAAATTTATTCATGTTTGTAACTCATGTCCAATGTGAAAATACAAAGTCCTATTATATAATTAAGACAATGCTTTAGCCAACTAGCTTTGAATTACAAGGTGAATGGCATTGTACAGCATTACTAATTAAGATCCAACATTTTACCTGTACTAATTTTTGCTCCAATATTTCTCACGATTTGATTTGACCTAACCCCAAAAACACATCCTTGTGCATCTGGAAGCCACTTCAAATTCTAAATTTTGTCCCTTGGAAATTTATAAGCCTTCCAATTCAATGAAACTAATTTCTTCATTTGGCCAGATTTTCTTATTGGTGAGCAGATCTAGCAAGGCGTTCATCTCTCTTTTAGCCCATAAAATTATTTGGTAGACTATCTATCTGTGTACATGGTTTTGACCAAAATAAAAAACTGTTCTCAGTGGTTTTGACTTCTCTAGAAATACTGCCAACCAAGTGAAGAGCCATAACCTGCGGTTTAGTTTTCAAAGAAAAAAAAATATTTCGACAAATGAAGAAGGTGCCAACCTCTAAAGCAAAATTATTCTTTGTTCTCTCAGTCCTTCTGTCCTCAGTCTCATGGACAACTGCCTATGCGGATCTCAATGACTTCCTTCAGTGCCTTCCCAAATTTTCTGAGTCCTCCTATCCAATCATTGAAACCATTTACACACACAAAAATACCTCTTTTCAATATGTTTTGAATGCATACATACAAAACCGCAGATATTCAACACCTACAATTCCAAAACCAATGGCTATTATTGCAGCCATGCATGAATCTCATGTCCAAGCAACTGTGGTTTGTGCAAAACAACATGCTTTGCATATTAGAATCCGGAGCGGTGGCCATGATTATGAGGGCCTATCATACGTTTCATCTGTCCCATTTATCATTCTTGACATGTTTAATCTTCGATCAATTGAAATAAATGTCACAGATGAAAGCGCTTGGGTTCAAGCTGGGGCCACGGCAGGCGAACTTTATTACAAAATTGCTGAGAAAAGTAAGGTTCATGGATTTCCGGCTGGAGTTTGCCCAACTGTTGCGACTGGTGGCCTTATTAGTGGTGGGGGGTATGGTCCTACGATGAGAAAATTTGGGCTTTCAGCGGATAATATTGAAGATGCTAAGCTAGTTAATGTGAATGGCACAATTCTTTATAAAAATTCAATGGGAGAAGATCTTTTTTGGGCCATTAGAGGAGGTGGTGGAGCAAGCTTTGGAGTTATTCTTTCATGGAAGATTAAGTTAGTTCGAGTTCCAGCTAAAGTAACTGTGTTCAATGTTACAAGAAGCATTGAACAAGGTGCCCTAGACGTCCTTTACCGATGGCAATACGTTGCTCCTAAGCTGCCTAAAAACACCTACATAAGAGCAACTTCGCAAGTCAGCAATGGAGAGGGGAAGAAAAAGGCCGTGGAAGTCTCATTCAGTGGTCACTTTTTGGGTCAAATTGATGAGCTTCTTCGGTTGATAAATGAGAGCTTCCCTGAACTTGGTTTACAGCGCAAAGACTGTTTCGAAATGAGTTGGGTAGAATCCACTGTATTTTGGGCTGGCTACCCAATTGGAACTCCCATCAATGTTCTACTTAACAGGACAAATATACCAACATTCTTCTTCAAAAGTAAGTCCGATTATGTGAAAGAACCAATTCCAAAAGAAGGAATAGAATCCATTTGGCAAATGGTGCAAAAGATCGAGAAAGTGTACGTGCAATGGAACCCTTATGGTGGAAGAATGGATGAGATTGCTACCTCAGCCACTCCATTCCCTCACAGAGCTGGAAACCTATTCAAGATTCAGTATTATATGTCTTGGACAGAGGAAGGAATTGAAACTACCAACAATTACCTCAGCTTCTCGAGAAAATTGTACGAAGAGATGACTCCATTTGTCTCCAAGAACCCAAGAGAGGCCTTCCTAAACTACAGGGATATTGATATTGGCGCTAATCTTCATAATCAGACAGAGTTTGACATTGCTAGGGTTTATGGCAGCAAGTTTTTTAAAGATAATTTTGATAGATTGGTACGTGTGAAAACCGTGGTTGATCCTCAAAATTTCTTCAGGAATGAACAAAGTATACCACCTCTTTAGACAGACGAAGTGAAGCTTAGCAGCAGAGCACATGACATTAGGCCAATAAAAATTGTTTTTAGCTACATCGGAATACTTGTGCTTAAAGTTACAAAAAATTTTACTGAGCAAACGTGTAATACTAGTGAACATTCTATCGTTTATTGGTGAAAGTTATAAATGAAGTTATTCTTTATTATCCAAAAAGAAAGTTGCCAGTATTAGAAAATCTTTATTTTTTTTCTTGATAGAATAGAATGCATCAACTTTACAAATTCAACCTTTACACAAAGATTTCTTTCCTGCAAATATCTGTTGTTCAGATTTCATTCCTACATTCTCTTTTAGTCAGATTTCTCTTCTATAATTGAATTGGGGCCTTGTGCAATCACACAGTTGCTTGCTCCCCTTGAGAACCGGCACTCAGTCCACAAAAATTCTATCATTAGATTTAGGAACCTTTTTTTATCATACAAAAATAAATCCACTGAAAGTCATGAATCTTACAAATTCAACCACAGCTTTTTTTACCATTTTAATTACTTCTAAAAAATCATACACTAATCCTAAAGAGATGAGCTCCAACAGCCAACCCTAAAACCATGCAAGTTTTCTCATCCTCTTCTCTTCTAAGGCACATTTAGCTTAAAAACCCATCTCCATCCCACCCCTGAGATCATTAGAAACATCAACATTGCCTGGAAAAATGAAGGCTTTAGAATGTGCAATACTACTCTCTGCAGTTTTTTCAATCTTTTGTGTGATATCAGTCTCATGTACCAATTCATCCTCAGTTGAATACAATTTTCTCCAATGCCTTTCCAAACATTCTCAGCGATCAAATCCAATCTCTGAAGCAATTTACACCTCCAAAAGTGCCTCTTTTTCCTCTGTTCTGCAGTCATATGTGAGAAACCTCAGATTTATATCCCCGACAACCCCGAAACCGCTGCTAATTGTAGCAGCCAAGCATGAATCCCATGTTCCAGCAACTGTCATATGTGCCAAAAGCCTTGGCTTGGAAATCAGGATAAGAAGCGGTGGACATGACTATGAGGGTGTTTCCTATGTGTCCCGAAATACAAAAGATTTCATCGTTCTCGACATGTTTAATCTCCGGTCCATCAATATTGATATGGCGGATGAAAGTGCATGGGTCCAATCTGGGGCAATACTTGGTGAAATTTTCTATGCAATTTCTGTGAAAAGCAAGAACCATGCCTTCCCTGCTGGTGTGTGTCCTAGTATTGGTGCTGGTGGACATTTCACAGGAGGTGGTTATGGTAACATGATGAGAAAATATGGACTTTCAACTGATAACATTGTGGATGCAAAATTGGTAAATGTAAATGGTAAAATCCTTGATAGAAAGGCCATGGGTGAAGATCTATTTTGGGCCATTAGAGGAGGTGGTGGATCAAGTTTTGGAGTCATTCTTGCCTGGAAAATCAAGTTCGTTCGGGTTCCTGCCACGGTGACAGTGTTCGAAGTAAAAAGGACATTGGCACAAGGTGCAACAGAAAGTCTTGTGAAATGGCAACAAGTTGCTGATAAGCTAGATCACGATTTGTTCATAAGAGCAATTATTAAGCCAGCGAATGGAACGATCGAGGTGTCTTTCATGTCCTTGTTTCTCGGAAACTCTGAAAGACTTCTGAAGCTGATGAGTCAAAGCTTTCCTCAATTGGGTTTGCAGAAAACAGATTTCCATGAAATGAGTTGGATTCAATCAGTTTTATATTGGACAAACTACCAGAATGGAACTACTTCCCCTGAGGTTTTGCTCAACAGGGTCCCCAAGGGGCAAGTGTTTCTGAAGCGAAAATCTGATTACGTGAAACAACCAATTTCAAAGACAGATTTGGAGGCCTTATGGAAGGTGATGATTGAGATTGGAGAAGTTACGATGCTGTGGAATCCTTATGGAGGAAAAATGAGTGAGATTCCAGAGACAGCTACTCCATTTCCACATAGAGCAGGTAACTTATTCAAGATTCAGTATTCAGTTAACTGGAAGGAGGAAGGGTTTGAGTCCACCAAAAGGTACTTGAGTTTGATGAAAAAACTTTATGTAGCAATGACTCCTTATGTGTCCAAGAATCCCAGGATGGCTTTCTACAACTATCGTGACCTTGACATTGGTACGAATTCGAAAGGCGGGTACGATGAAGCAAAAGTGTACGGGACTAAGTACTTCAAGGGTAATTTTGAAAGATTAGTACGTATTAAAACAGAGGTGGATCCTGAGAATTTTTTCAGAAATGAACAGAGCATTCCAACTCTTCCGTCTAAACAACTATAAAGGAGGGGCCGAGGGGGCTTTAGGTTTTGATTTTCTACAGTCATAAATAAGAAAGTGAAGAAAATTTTGTTGGGATTAGATAATTCTCTTGTTTTGCATTCTTTTTGTTTTTCCAGTTTTTGTTATGTACAGGATGGAGGCTTAGCCCATAGTTGTAGTTATCTAAAGGTTGGACTTAACATGTCTCATGTACCAAATCATCTATTTCTTGTTTTATCCTTTTGCCAAACCCATCTATGTATTGTTCTCTTCAAACGTTTTTGTTGAAAAAATAATGTTCATTTGTGTTCTACACAATTCTAGAGAAGTCAAGAATTTAAAAGATGGAGATGGCAATGCAAGAATATTCTATAACAAGCTAGCAGTGGCTGAATGATTCAAAGCAATAATATCATCTTTTATTGGCACATGTGTCCCCTATATCCATTGTAGGCTCCTCTAGCTTTAGCAAAATCTATAAATAAATTAATGCTAACAGTATTAGAAAAGTTGACAACAGACAAGCAGATGGACTTTTCAAAGCCTAGATTGCAAAGCTCTCTCAATTCTATGTTGTATGGCCATAAAATCTCAGTGAATACAATGAAATAAACTTAATAATTACTGTAGGCAAAGTTCAAAATTTCCACGATCTCCATCAATATTGTATTAAATAATTTTGTATGTAGATTGCCAACCCATGGATCTATAGTAGGTTTTTCGTACCGGTAGTTATCTAAAGGTTTGGCCTGCTTAAGATAAGTTATATTAGTTTGATCATTATTTGTAGTTATAAGTTAGCTAGGCTGTTCATACCGTTGGGTGTGTTAAGAGTATCCTGCATTGAAAATGGAAGCATCAAAAAGGTCGTGGGGGCATCTCCATTTCATTGTCATTTGATTTTGGATTGAATATTCACATTCTAACAAAGCATTAGCCTCGTTTTTCCATGTACATCGTAACTTCCCTCCCTCTCATTGGGTCGGAATGTCTTTCCTTTTGCATCATAAATTTCTTATTGAAGTGTCTAAAATCACTTGTAAATTGACATACCACCAAACCCATTGAATTTAATGCAATAAATGCATGTATAGGTTGAGCCAGGAGTGTCCTGGTATAGTTATCTTTGTTTATGTTGGGTTTCGCCCTCATTTTATAATAATAATAATAATAATAATAATAATAATCACTTTGCTACAGGCTATCTAGCAGTTTTTTTTTTTTTTTTTAAAAAGGTATTATGCTTGTTTCTTTTTTCTTTTCTTTTTTGAGAAAATTCCCATCTACTTTCTTTCTTTATGCCAAATCTATTTAATTTATTGTTGCCTTGAAACTTTTCTCTGGGCAAATGGATGCTTTGTTCTGCTTTGCAGTGTGGTGATACCACAGTCGTCTAAGCAGTTATTAGCGGTTCCCAGTGGTTATTTTGGTTTTCAGGATTTACAGAAGCAGTTGGAGGAGTTTGTGAAATTTCGGTTACCAACAGTTGGCTTTATCTTTTTAAATTTAACAGATAAGTTAGGGCTGATTTGGGAGTGATTATGGATATGCTAAAATCACTTCTGGGGAGAAGCACCTCCCACGTAGTTATCCATATCTCGTTTGGGAGTGATTCTGGATAGGCCAATAATCACTTCTCCATATAATTACTTCAAGTGGTTTTAAGTGACTTTATGGAGAAGCACATGGGAGGTGTTTCTATGTGCTTCTCCCCAATCACTTAAAACCACTAAAAGTGATTCTATGAAGAAGCACATGGAAGACTTGCTTTTGTACATAGAAGGTTGCTGGTTCAGTTGGCTTGTCGAGAAGAACATCTGTGGGAGTTCCAATAAGATTCTCAGCCCAAAATACAGTGGCTTGCACCCACCTCACTTCATGGCAGTCTGTTTGTTGTAAACCCAATTCAGGGAAACGCCAATGAATGATACTGCCAGAGTCTTGTATAGGCTGCACAGATTTCAATCCTGCAGACGATGGACTGTTTACCAACGATATTCTCATCCCCTTTTGATTATTAAACTCATCGTATGGAAAGCCTTGTCCATTATTAAGAAAAACTGAAGGAAATCGACGAGTATATACATGAAGGACCTAATCAGACGGCATTATTTTGATGTTGGCCATGTGGAATCATTCCCTTGATGTTTTTTATATGCATGGATGGATAGGGTACAGTTTGTTTGAACATGTTTGCTGGGCTATTATTGCTGCATGGATCTCATAGTTGGTATTAATAAAATTGAAACATATAGGTTTTGTTTTCTAAATTATTAGGGTTATTTCCTTTGGTGTCATATGCTGAAGGAAGTTGAGGTTCCATCCCAAAACCAATTGATTTTAGGGTGGAACCTTAACTTTCTTCAAAGTATCATAGTCAGGTTTTACATATTGGGCACAACGGCCACACGTGCTTCAACGTCACCAAATATGTGTTATTCACATGTTAGGCTAAAAGTTCACCACACCTGTAAGGGCGTGTTAAGAGTGTTCTTGCTCACATTAAAAAATTAAGAGAGCTAGCTTGGATTTATAATGAGTTGAGTTATTCCCTTTATTACCAATCGATTTTGGAGTGGAACCTTAACTTTCATCACATGCATCCCTTATTATGCCAAAATTGCAGAACTATAATACGAATAAATTATTATTATTATTTAAAAGAAAAGGAGAAATTATACTAAATTTCCCCTTATTTGGCCGAATGCGAATTTGGATGGTTGTGGTGGCTGGACGTCGATATGGAGAACCTAAAGACTTAATTATGTATTTTATTTTATTTCACATGTTCCGGATTTTGACCAAAAAAAAATTTAAGGTTAATCATGCTTAGTTCTTTCTCAAAATTTTATTATGATGGATGCTTCAATATTTTATTTTTTGGCAATTTTGTTGCTAGGTCTTGCTTTTGCACTATGGTGTGTAAATATAATTTCATTGGATGCCCCTTCGTTTGATATTTGTGTGCTTGAACCATATGTCATTTAGGGGGAGTTTTTTTTTGTGTAATGTTTATACATAGAGTTCAATTTCAGTCACATGATTTTATTTTTCTGCAAATTCTTTATGCTTGTTCTATGTTTGGGGTGGTGTGCCTGGGAAGAATCTCATTTTCAATTTTTGTCTCTGCGCAATCTTTGAGGACCCAATTGAAATTTGAGTATAAATTTAGAGACCACTAAAGTTAAAAACCCTTAAAAAAAAAATACAAATCATTGCAAATAAATAGAACTTCAGTTTATTCATCATCTTTAACAATACATTATATCAATGTTGGTTACATCGATATCATAATCAAGCATGACACACACACATCTCATAAGACGATACATCTAAACCTTTTACTTATTCTCTCTCTTCCACTTATTCTCACAATATATGTATATATATGAGGCGGAATTTTATTATCCATACATCCCTCTCTCTCTCTCTCTCTCTCTAAAAAGGTGGGATACTTTGTTTATGCCTGAAAAAATTATGAGGATCAACCGCGGTTTTCACCCGTACCAATCTAGCAAAATTACCTTTAAAGTACTTCCTTCCATAAACTGTAGCAACTCTAAGGCTAGTTTGATTATCTTGATTCGCACCAATGTCGAGATCCCTGTAGTTTTGGAAGGCCTGTCTTGGACTCTTGGAGACATATGGAGTCATCATGTCATACAGCTCTCTTGTTAAGCGAACGTACTTGTCAGTGGTCTCAGTCCCTTCATCATACCATGAGCTATAGTATAGAGCAAAAAATAGATTTCCAGCTCTGTGAGGGTATGGCGTTGCAGACTCAGGAATCTCACTCATCCTTCCACCGTAAGGGTTCATATCCACCCAAATATTCTCTATCTCAATCATCTTCTTCCATAAAGCTTCTATAACATATTTTGGAAGTGGTTCCTTCATATAGTCTGCCTTGCCCTTGTAGAAGGTTGCTGGTTCAATTGGCTTGTCGAGAAGAACATCTATGGGAGTTCCAATAGGATTCTCAGCCCAAAATACAGTGGCTTCCACCCATCTCACTTCATGGCAGTCTGTTCGTTGTAAACCCAATTCAGGGAAACGCTCAGTCAACAATGCAACAACCTCGTCACTTTGTCCCAAAAACTGGCCAATGAATGATACTGCCACGGTCTTTTTTCCCTTGGTATCAATATTCTTCACTTGTGGCATTGCTCTGAGGAAGAGATCTTCAGGCAGCTCGGGTGCAACAGTTTGCCACTTGTAAACGAGATCTGTAGCACCTTCCTCTATGGTCTTTGTAACGTTGAACACAGTCACTTTGGATGGAACTGGAACCAGCTTGAGCTTCCATGAAAGAATGACTCCGAAGCTAGCTCCACCACCTCCTCTGATGGCCCAAAAAAGGTCTTCTCCCATTGACTTTCTATCAAGGATTTGACCCTTCACAGTAACTATCTTAGCATCCACCACATTATCGACGCTAAGCCCATATTTTCTCATCATAACCCCATAACCGCCACCGCTGATGTGGCCTCCAGCACCAACGGTTGGACAAAGCCCAGCAGGAAATCCGTAAACGTTGGTTTTTGTACCAATTGCATAATAAACTTCTCCAAGAGTAGCTCCAGAGTGAACCCAGGCGGTGTTATCCGCAAGATTAACATCAATGGAGTTAATATTAAACATGTCGAGAATGACAAAGGGGATATCCGACGTGTAAGATAAACCCTCAAAATCATGGCCACCACTACGGATTTTAAGTTGCAATCCATGTTGTTTTGCACAAAGCACAGTTGCTTGGACATGGGATTCATGCTTGGCTGTTATAATGGCCAAAGGTTTTGGGGTTGTAGGTGTAGAATATCTGCGGTTGTTGATATGTAATAACAAAATAGATTGAAAGGAGGCATTGTGAGGTGTGTAAATTGCTTCTTGGATTGGGTGGGCATGAGAATGTATTGTAAGGCATTGGAGAAAGCCATCAATGGCAACTGTTTTCGAAGTTGTCCATGATACTGAGAGTGAAAGGACTGAGAGAATGAAAAGCAGAGTTTTTCGGGACTTCATTGCGGGGTGTTTTGCCTTTCTTGCTTTAAGTCTTGGCTGTGTGACAAGATAGTAGACTTGGGGCAGTATTTATAATGAAGCCAAAGTACCCGACTTTAAACTTTTTCTTTTTTTCTTCACCAACTTGTTTCATTTTTTTAACATGAGAGTACGTAGCTAGTTAGCTTAGGCTTTTCATTTTTTAATATCAGTATTGTTCTTGCCAACAAAGGCGGCTCTGATGAGCAGCATCTTGCTAGTTAGCGAGTTGATGTTTGCATAAATTGTAACCCTTGGATGTTAATGTCATTTGCAAAAATGACCCCAAAACATACCAACATTTTGAACGGCAAGCAACTGGATGTCATTCTCATTTGAGTCCTTGTTTTTCAGAGAGGTTGTATGAGGAAGAGGAAGAACCCGATTTAAGGAACATTTTTTTAAAGATTTTTCATCTTATGAGTAAAATACTTGTTGTCAATTCTCTAGCCTTTATATGCCTTTTAATTCCCCCTTCTTTTTTTTTTTTTGGAGAAATAGAGAACGATTAATAATAATTAATTATAAATTAAATTAAATTCCATTTTTTTTATATAAGAAAACATATTTTGTTTAATAAATAATAAAGAGGACCGATATGTCTACAACGTCAACATTGAACAGATCTACTAACGACGTAATTCTTGAAGGAGAAGAGATTGAATGGAAGGTTTTTTTGAGTTTGTTAAGAGTTTGTAAGGTCTTACAACTTTGGATGCCCATTTAAAAATGACCCTGAAATTTGAAGATACAAACAACAATACCATGTTTTCCAGATGTACAAATAGAATAATCTTTGATTGTTAATTAATTTAGCACAGGGAGCAATGCGGGGATAGAATATGGGCACTAAATCCATTGCATGCTGCTCTAATATTAACAAAAACAGATGGATATTTATAAAAGTCTCCAATAGAATGCCAGATGGATTATACAAATAAATCCTAACACTGTCGAGTATAGCCTGCCCAGAATGCAGAGCCCTATCTCAATTCTATAATATTGGGTGTCTGCCTTCTGCAGATGATGGACTGTACATGTTTACCAACGATATTCTCATCCTCTTTTAATTATGAGAATGTGGAAAGCCTGGTCTATTATTCAACTCATCCTGCTCCATTATTAAGAAAAACTGAAGGAAATCGACGAGTTTATACATGAAAGACCTAATCATACGGAATTATTTTTGTGTTGGCCCATGTGTTATCATTCCCTTCATTACTTTATATGCATGGATAGGGTACAGTTTGTTTGAACATGTTTGTTGGGCTAGCTATTATTGCTTCATGGATCTCATAGTTGGTATTAATAAAATGGAGGAAATGGATAGGGTTGGATTGATATAACAATTATTTCGTACATTTTTATTATCTTTCTCTTAGATTTTACTATGTTCGTAAGTGAGTTTAGTTCATTTTTACTTAGTTTTGTGTTTTACCAGATTTAAAGAGTAAAGATAGAAAAGCAAGCAAAAGGAGCAATTTTGGGATTGAAATATAATGTGCAATCCTAGGAGCAGAATTTCATGTGCAGATTAGTCAACTTGACATGCAATTCAGTTTGAATCGATTTCACTTCAAAATTGCAGTCTAACCAATTAACCGTGGTTGGAGCTCAAATGAGAAGAGAAAACCAACCAAATCGTATAACTATTGGGCGGTTTTTTCTGGAACTTTCATTTACAGGCTTTTCAAATCTAATATTCATGTGAAATGAAGCAAAACAATTTCATACTTCAACTTTGAAAGAAACACATAATATCTACATATTATGTCGTTAGATTCATCTCCTATTTTCTCGTATTCATTCTCAACAATCATGTTGTTCAAAACAAGCATGTAGTATCGATAATGTGGGATGAACACAAAGTTTCTCTCTCAAGTTGTCATTGTTCTGCAATATTCCAATCCCTTGATGGTGTTTTATTTATTTATTTTCTTTTGGATTTCCATGAAGAACAAACTACTAGCTCAACTAAGTTTAGAGAAGAAGGTAGTGCTCATCTCCTTAATAGACCTAGGATTGTTTGATCTTGTAGTTACTTTGATAACCAGTCACGTATGAACAGAGGAAACGAATAAGAAAACTAAAAAAGGTTATGGATTTCTTTTATTGATTCTCTCTATTGATTCCATACAATATTAGCTGGCTCAATATTTATAGAGTTTTGGGTTTTATAGAATACATGAGCTGTCAAAGACTTAAGCTCTAAGCTAGTAACAAACTCACTTAACTAACTGACAGCTGGCACACCAGCTTCAAACTACTTGACTAAACTTAATATAACTCTTAACAACTTTTTCTGTAAGACTCTCTTGACTTAGTGTATTGCCTTGTCAGAGTGATCGCCCCCCTTCTTTTTTTTCAAGTGGTGGGTTTCTGGGTAAACATTTCTGGTGTGCGTCATACTGTATGTGTTATCTTTGACATCTGATGAATGTTCACACACATTTCACTCTAGATGTTGCTACCACAAGTGATACCTAGATTGACGGATCATTTTGAGTGCCTTATTGTCACTAGTAATTTTCTAGGTCTGCATGTTTTGTGAATGTATTTGATTTGGATCTATGTATTTGTTGTCTATTCATAGATCTATGACTAGTTGTTGACTAGTTATATTACTATTAGGAATAATTAATTATTATTATCTTAAATTTGTCCATTAGGATTTTAATTTACCACCTTCACTTAAGTACCAATTTCAACCTTTTATTGAGAAGTCGGTGCGTGTTCAATTAACAAACTACCCCCACAACATGCACCAATTTCAACCTTTTATTGAGAAGTCGGTGCGTGTTCAATTAACAAACTACCCCCACAACATGCATAGAAGGGGAGAAGAAAGCAAATTGTACACACAAACAAAAACAAAAAAACAAGAAACCACCCAGAAACGATGGTTTAGTCAAGAAATGTGCAAATTCCCAATTGTTTTATGTTGGTATGATCTAACCGATCCTCATAGTTCTGGAATTTTCGAGTTTTATTCGGATTGGGACCTAAAACTCGTTCTAATCTAGTGTTAGAAGTAAAGGATTTTCCTCCTATGTTCGTTCCAATAAATTTTTAATTTGGATTTATGGATTTAGTCGGGGTAATTTACCTTTCATTTTTTGTTATGTCTCCCAAAAAAAAAAAAACAGTTCTCTTTCCTATTCAATTAATCAGTATTTATTTCACTTTGGATATATATTTGCTTTTATCTTTTCACATCTCCAATTCTCTCATTCATTCCAATTAAGTCCTTCCGTCAATTTGAGTGTTAAAATCATCCATTTGAACTAAAATATGAATAACTAATTAAATATTAATAAAAAAGAAAAGGAAAAATAAAATAAAAAAAGCCTATGCCCAATCTTCGAGGACTCAATTGAAACTCATGTATAAATTTGAAGACCATTAAAATTAAAAACCCTTTAAAAATGCACAAATCATTGCAAATAAATAGAACTTCAGTTTATTCATCATCTTTAACAATACATTAAATCGATGTTAATTACATCGATATCATAATCAAGCATGATACATCTAAACCTTTTACTTATTCTCTCTCCCTTCCACTTATCCATACATATATATGAGGTGGAATTTATTATCCATACATCACTCCCTTTCTCTCTCTCTCTCTCTCTCTCTCTAAAGAGGTGGGATACTTTGTTTGTGCCTGAAAAAATTATGAGGATCAATCGCGGTTTTCACCCGTATCAACCGAGCCAAATTACCTTTAAAGTACTTCCTTCCATAAATTGTAGCAACTTCAAAGCTAGTATGATTATCCTGATTGGCACCAATGTCGAGATCCCTATAGTTTTGGAAGGCCTCTCTTGGACTCTTGGAGACATATGGAGTCATCATGTCATACAACTCTCTTGTTAAGCGAACGTACTTGTCAGTGGTCTCAGTCCCTTCATCATACCATGAGCTATAGTATAGAGCAAAAAATAGGTTTCCAGCTCTGTGAGGGTATGGCGTTGCAGACTCAGGAATCTCACTCATCCTTCCACCGTAAGGGTTCATATCCACCCAAATATTCTCTATCTCAATCATCTTCTTCCATAAAGCTTCTATAACATATTTTGGAAGTGGTTCCTTCATATAGTCTGCCTTGCCTTTGTAGAAGGTTGCTGGTTCAGTTGGCTTGTCGAGAAGAACATCTATCGGAGTTCCAATAGGATTCTCAGCCCAAAATACAGTGGCTTCCACCCACCTCACTTCATGGCAGTCTGTTCGTTGTAAACCCAATTCAGGGAAACGCTCATTCAGCAATGCAACAACCTCGTCACTTTGTCCCAAAAACTGGCCAATGAATGATACTGCCACGGTCTTGTTTCCCTTGGTATCAATATTCTTCACTTGGGGCATTGCTCTCAGGAAGAGATCTTTGGGCAGCTCAGGTGCAACAGTTTGCCACTTATAAACAAGATCTGTAGCACCTTCCTCTATGGTCTTTGTAACGTTGAACACAGTCACTTTGGCTGGAACTGGAACCAGCTGGAGCTTCCATGAAAGAATGACTCCGAAGCTAGCTCCACCACCTCCTCTGATGGCCCAAAACAGGTCTTCTCCCATTGACTTTCTATCAAGGATTTGACCCTTCACAGTAACTATCTTAGCATCCACCACATTATCAACGCTAAGCCCGTATTTTCTCATCATAACCCCATAACCACCACCGCTGATGTGGCCTCCAGCACCAACCGTTGGACAAAGCCCGGCAGGAAACCCGTAAACGTTGGTTTTTGTACCAATTGCATAATAAACTTCTCCAAGAGTAGCTCCAGAGTGAACCCAAGCGGTTTTATCCGCAAGATTAACATCAATGGAGTTAATATTAAACATGTCGAGAATGACAAAAGGGATATCCGACGTGTAAGATAAACCCTCGAAATCATGGCCACCACTTCGGATTTTAACTTGCAATCCGTGATGTTTGGCACAAAGCACAGTTGCTTGGACATGGGACTCATTCTTGGCAGTTATTATGGCCAAAGGTTTTGGAGTTGTGGATGTCGAGTATCTGCGGTTATTGATATGCAATAACAAAACAGATTGAAATGAGGCATTTTGAGGGGTGTAAATTGCTTCTTGGATTGGGTGGGCATGAGAATATTTTGTGAGGCATTGGAGAAAGCCATCAATGTCAACTGTTTTTGCAGTTGTCCATGATACTGAGAATGAAAGGACAGAGAGAATGAAAAGTGCTAGAGTGTTTCGGAACTTCATTGTTAGGGGCTGGGCTTTCTTGCTTTAATTATTGGCTGTGTGACAAGATAACGGACTTGGGGCAGTATTTATAATGAAGCCGAAGCACGCCATTTTGGACTTTTTCTTTGGGCTTTCATGGAGCTACTGTAGGCAACATGGTCTCCTTCCATTTTTTTAATATCAACTTTGCTATGCCATGACTATTACATAATAATAGACCATACTTTGCATATACGATGAGTTATTATTATAAGTTTCAACGGATTAAACCAGACACCAATTAAGACAAATAAGTCTATATATTCTAGCCAAAATGTCCCCTCCCCATGTGAGTGATTATAGAATATTACGGTAGTACGGTTACGTGATACATTGTCTACACGTATTATAATATAAGTATATATTTATTGATACTATTTCCTAAAAAGAGAGAAAATAAACTTTATCGTCCATTCATATTATAACATGTATACAAGATGTACCACGTGGTAATAATACTGTAGCATTCTATAATTTCACTTAAAAAAATAAGTCCGCGTGTTTCCCATGCTTGGATCATCTTTTATATTAGCAAAAACAGATTGACATTTCTTTATAAAAGTCTATAATAGAATGGCAGATGGAATTTTAAAAGCCCCCTCTCAATCCTACTCGAGTATATCATGCCCGGATTGCGAAGGCCTCTCTGAAATTCTATAATATTTGGTGTTCTGCAGACGATGGATTGTTCCGACAGGTTTTGTCCGGAAATCCATAAACAGCGATGCTTGAATCCAAATTGAGTTATTAAACTCATCATATGGAAAGCATGGATCTATTATTAAGAAAAACTTGCAGAAATCGACGAGTATGCATGGAGAACCTTATCATTCTGATGTTGGCCATGTGATTTCATTCATTTTATATATTATTTGATGCATTAATTGCTCTCCTAGTTGGTATTTACAAATTGTCCAATGCGGTTTGGACGACCAAATCATTTCATCGTTGAGAGCTACAATTTGAGCTAAAATCAAGTAAGTATTCGATTGTTTGGTTCGACATGTTTGGTAGTTTAAGCCTAAGCTCAATACTAGTGATTTTCTTTAGTATTTTGTGAAATGAAACATAACAATTCTATACTTCAAAGTTGAAACAAACACATCAAATTTTGTAAGTTCAGATTTGTATGGACTTTTTCTATGGTTTTTCACCCCTTAATCCATTTTATTAATACCAACTTTGCTGTGCTATGATCTATTACATAATATATAATAGACCACTAGGCTCGCTTTCCATATGGTGAGTTATTCTAAGTTTCAGACCGATTAAACCAGACAACTATTAAGACAAATAAGTCCACGTTTTTCCAATGCACAAATAAGATCATGTTTTAATTGTTAATTTGGCATTGACTATACATATTAGCGGTAGTTAATTTGACAAACTCATCAACTCTTGTAATAAACAGATTTGCATTTCTAATGTTATCAAACCTTTGAGTGGTTCGAACCCTATGGTACTTTGATAGTATGTGTAAGAGAGAAAACCTCCTCCGCCTTTCTAACTTTAGCAAAAAGGAAAAAAACATCAACAACCGTTGCCCAACTCTTCAAAAACCCACAATAGAAGTTGGGTTTTGAAGTAAAATTCATTGGGCTAGTGGTCGATGAACATGTAGTGCAAAAACTGGCCGATCAAAGCCCAATCCTGGAATGGTTTAGTCAAAACTGTACCCGCAATTGATAAGGCCGAACTCCAACGGTTAATGGATGTGTGAAAAGAGAAATCCATATCCATCTACAATAGCTTCAAATTGCAAATCTGTGTTGTAGCCTACGAACTTTGGCCGCCATGGTTCTCCAAGGTTGTCTTGCAAGTGATCCTCACAACCAACACCACAAAACAGAAATAATTTTTACTTTAAGTACTAATCAATTTGCCAACTGTTTAAGAGAAGGAATTAAAATATGAAATGATTGGCGGCCAAAACTAAACCATAGTAAAAATAATAGTAAATTGAGGTTACACCCATAAAATTCATTTAAAATCATCTACAATCCTTCCTTTTATTTTTCTATTTAAAATACCCAATTTTTTCAAATAATACCCAATAATTAGGATCCAACTAAGCAGTTACCTAATATGACTTAAAATCTGATTTATTATATTTTTCAGATTCCAAAACTACCCCTATTTATAATTTAATGTGCTATATGAGAGGTGTATTAAGCTTTAGAAGCACAAAAAAGACAGAAAAGGAAGTTAAGAACATGAACAAGGAAAGCTCATTATTAATGAATAGAAAGTGAAGTAGGAAGAGCTCCTGAGCAATCAGAGACTTCCATAACTGTACATTAATATCCTCATCAGTTTGATTGAAGTGGCCACTATAATCACTTCCGTAAATGATGACCATTCAGTATGAAATCAAAGCACTTAATTTACCTACAGCACATAAACAAAACACTTAATTTACCTACCCAACAGCACATACAAAGCACTTAATTTACTTACCCAACAGCACATAAACAAAACACTGAATCTGTATTTTATCGTTCCAAATTTTGAGTTGTGATGTGCTTCCAGTGCCATGAGATGAACGAGCTGAAAGAGGAAGCTGTCATCATCATGAACGACTAGCTGCGAGCATTTTGGCTAAGAGAAGAAGATAGCTTGGAAAGGTATAGCTACTCCTTAATAGGCCTAGAATCCTTGAGCATATACTTGGTGTTTTTGTAACTATTTTATTTTTCTTAGTGGATTGCCTGGTCAAGATAGCTTGGAAAGGTATAGCTACTCCTTAATAGGCCTAGAATCCTTGAGCATATACTTGGTGTTTTTGTAACTATTTTATTTTTCTTAGTGGATTGCCTGGTCAGTTGATGACCTCCAGTCTTTCCTAGTGGTGGGTTTTTGGGTCATCATCTCTAGGTGTTCTTTTGAATGTTGCTTTAAATTTGTCTTACTCTGCTTGTTCCACTAGTAAAAAAAACCCCTTGCGCGACCAAATTTTGCGCGACAAAAAACTATTCGTCGTACAAAGTCACTTTGCGCGACGAAACAAAAAACTTCGTCGCTCAAAGTATTGCGCGACCAAATTTTGCGCGGCGAAAAACAATTCGTAGCGCAAAGTCACTTTGCGCGACAAACTTTTGCGCGACGACAATACATCGTCGCTCAAAGTCTTGCGCGACCAAATTTTGCGCGACGAAAAAAAATTCGTCGCTCAAAGCAACTTTGCGCGACACACTTTTGCGCGACAACAATACATCGTCGCTCAAAGTGACTTTGCGCGACGAACTTTTGCGCGACGACAATACATCGTCGCTCAAAGTCTTGCGCGACAAAAATACATCGTCGCTCAAAGTGACTTTGAGCGACGAAACAATAACTTCGTCGCGCAAAGTCCTTATAAAAATAAAATATATATATTTTTTAAAATCTTTGCATGACGTAATCCAAACATTTCGTCGCCTAAACTAATTTATTTTTGTTTTTTATTTTGTATGCATATAACACTTAAGAAATTAAACAATATATATATTTATTAAGTAGCTTTAAATTTATTATTTTAGATCGGATCGGATTTTTGTTAGAAAAATATATTATTGTTGTTCAGATTGGGTTTTTGTTAGAAAATATATATTTTAAATTGACGATCGAATTAGTTCATTGTATTCATATAGGGTCAAGGAGTGTAGCTGTAAAAAATCATCAAAATCGGAGTTAACATAACCGTTAAATCGTGATTTTTCATTATAACCGTTGAAAAGTTTTGTCCCATTACTTGATCTCTGAATGTTTATTTTTTTCGATTTTTGGTGTACATGATCTCGAAGTATAAACAAACAAGTTTGACGGTTGGATCGTTGAAACTAGTTTTGGTGAATGCATATGCCATCAAAACAATATATTCACTAACAATTAAGAGTTTATTTATATTTTCGTTAAATATAACATAAGATTTTGTGGTATCCACTAGTGTAAATATTTTAAATTGAAGATCAAATTCAGTCATTGTATTCATATAGGGTCAAGGAGTGTAGCTGTAAAAAAAATCATCAAAATCGGAGTTAAAATAACCGTTAAATCGTGATTTTTCATTAGAACCGTCGAAAAGTTTTGTCCCATTACTTGATCTCTGAATGTTTATTTTTTCCGATTTTTGGCATATATGATCTCGAAGTATAAACAAACAAGTTTGACGGTTGGATCGTTGAAACTAGTTTTGGTGAATGCATATGCCATCAAAACAATATATTCACTAACAATTAAGAGGTTATTTATACGTTCGTTAGATATAACATAAGATTTTGTGGTATCCACTAGTGTAAATATTTTAAATTGAAGATCAAATTCAGTCATTGTATTCATATATGGTCAAGGAGTGTAGCTGTAAAAAAAATCATCAAAATCGTAGTTAAAATAACCGTTAAATCGTAATTTTTCATTTATAACCATCGAAAAGTTTTGTCCCGTTACTAGATCTCTGAATGTTTGTTTTTTACGATTTTTGGGGTATACGATCTTGAAGTATATACAAATAAGTCTGACGGTTGGATCGTTGAATGGTGTGTGTATATATATTTATTTATTAAGTAGCTTTAAATTTATTTATTTTGTAAGTATAACACTTAAGAAATTGAATAGTATATATATTTATTAAGCAGCTTTAACCTTATTTATATTTTAAATTGTAAAATAAAATAATTTTAATTTTATTATTCATAACAATTATTTTTATAAATATTGTGTTACGAACCAATTTTTCATCTCTCAAAAGTTTGCGCAACCAACAGTTTGTCGCGCAAAACTCTAAAAATTTGGATGGGTACCAAAAATGGGACGCGGGATTTTTAAAAAAAATAAAAAAAATTTAGACTTTGCGCGACCAATATTTTTTGTCGCTCAAAACTTTGCGCGACCAATATATTTTTTTCGTCTCGCAAAAATTTGGGCGGGTACCAAAAATCGGACGCGGGAATTTTTTTAGACTTTGCGCGACCAGTACGTATTTTTCGTCGCGCAAAAATTTAAAAATTTTGGCGGGTACCAAAAATGGGGCGCGGGGATTTATTTTTTTTTAAATAATTTTTTTAGACTTTGCGCGACCAATAATACACTATTCGTCGCGCAAAAATTTAAAAATTTTGGCGGGTACCAAAAATGGGACGCGGGGATTTTTTTTTTAAAATAATTTTTTTTGACTTTGCGCGACCAATATTTCTCTATTCGTCGCGCAAAAATTTAAAAATTTTGGCTGGTACCAAAAATGGGACGCGGGGATTTTTTTTTTTTAAATAATTTTTTTGACTTTGCGCGACCAATACTCCTCTATTCGTCGCGCAAAAATTTAAAAATTTTGGCGGGTACCAAAAATGGGACGCGGGGATTTTTATTTTTTTTAAATAATTTTTTTAGACTTTGCGCGACCAATATGTTTCGTCGCGCAAACCTCTACGCGATTAATATTCCAATATTTTTCGTCGAGCAAACCTCTGCGCGACCAACAATATTTTTCGTCGCGCAAAGTGATACGGTTTTTAAAACCGAAATAACTCCACCATTTTCTCAATGCCTTTCTCTACTCTTACCTCTCCTTTCTCTTTCCCTCTCCCCAAATCCCACCATTTCTCTCACTCACTCCTCTCACTTAATCTCTCATCTCTCTCTTCACTATCTCTCACTCTCTCTCACTCACTCTCTCATCTCTCTCACTCACTCTCTCATCTCTCTATCACTATCTTCTCTAATTCTCTCACACTCACTTCTCCCTCTCATTCTCATTCACTCTCAATCTTGCCAAAAGGTATATTCTCTCCAAATTTTAAATTTTTTTCATTAATATGTGTTTTTTGAGTTAATTTTGAGTTTGTGTGGGTTTTGGGGTTGAGTAAAGGGGAGGGATTGGAGTTTGGGTTGGATTTGTGGTATAACAATTTTAGGGGAGATTATGCCTTTTTTTTTTCTTTTTTTTTTGGTGTGGTTATTTGACCATATTTATTTTTTTTTTGTAGGGAATCATCGAGACTTTGACGGCTAAAGTTGAGGATTAGGAAGCTATCAAAACATATCCTCCGCCACTACCACCACAATACGCTTGTATTAGAATTTTATTATTGTACTTTGTTAATTTATGTGTACATTTTGAATATTATATATATATATTTATTGGATAATTTAATCACTATTTTTCATATGTAATTTTATTTTGAATATGTCAATTTAAATTAAAGTAATTAAAAAAATCATACAATTAAATTAAATTTAAAAGTAAAAATTAATATCAATTTAAATTAAAGTAATTTTAAAAAGAAATCATACAATTAAATTAAATTTAAAAAGTAAAAATTTGAAAAAATTCATATAAATAAATTCATATTAAAGAAATAATAAAACAAAAAGTCAAAAACCTTGCGCGACAAAATATTTCGTAGCGCAAACTATTAAATTAGTTTATTTTAAATTAAAAAAATTTAAAACAAAAAATATATCGTCGCGCAAATATTTGCGCGACGTTAGTATTCGTCGCGCAAAACTCAAAAAATTTGGGTAGGTTCCAAAAATTGGACGCGGGAATTTTTTATTTTTTTAAATTTTTTTTAGACTTTGTGCGACCAATGTTTTTCGTCGCGCAAAGTTTTGCGCGACCAATATATTTCGTCGCGCAAACATTTGGGCGACCAATGTATTTCGTCGCACAAAGCTTTGAGCTACCAATATTTTTCGTCGCGCAAAGTCACTTTGCGCGACCAATCCAAGTCGCTTTGCGCGACTAATATGTTTTCGTCGCGCAAAGTCACTTTGTGTGACCCATGAAATGTCTTCGTCGCGCAAAGTCTTTCTTCACGATCTTTGCGCGACGGAATCTGAGCGACGAAGTTTCTGTCGCGCTGAAATTTGTGCGACTACAGTGTATTTTGCGCGACGAAATTCTCTTCGTCGCGCAAAGTGTAAAATGTAGTAGTGTTCTTACTTGTTTCTCACACGCATCTTACCTACTTATTACTAGCACAGAGGATGCCTAGATTGACGGGTTCTTCTGAGTGCATAAGTTATCACTTAGTTGTTTGCTAGGCTTGTGGGGGTTTGAGAATTGAATGATAAATGAATGTGTATCTGCTGTGTGTACTCAGACCTATGACTAGTTATTGACTAGTCATATAGTTGTTAGGTTTACCTTGTTATCTAATCTGTGGTCTGCAAGTTTAATTTTTAATTTACCCCTTTCACCTAAGTATGAATTTCATATGAAAAATTAATCATAAGATCCTTTCTCTAGATAAAGAAAACCATTATTAGAAAAAATTCCAATGTTCAATTAGGAGTTAATTCTCTATGGGTCTAGAAGTAAACGAACTTTTTCTTATTAAAAATTCCAATGTTCAATTAGGAGGTACTCCTTAATAGGCCTAGTATATATGCTGCTCTAAGCTTATCAGGATTGAGGTTTACAAAATGCTTTACAATAAGCTCTACCTGGGTTTTAGACTTGAGAGTATATTATTAAACATTCTTCGTACATAATTATTATGCAATAATAGAATTTCCTAGAACAGTTTATTCAACATTAAATTAAATCGATATTGGTTACATCGATAACATAATCAACCAAGCATGCACATCATACATGTAAACAAGCTTCTACTTATTCTCCCTCTCTCTCTCTCTCTCTCTCTCTCTCTCTCTTATATATATACACACACATATATGCGCACACACACATATTTATATATAGGAGGTGGAGTTTATTATACATCATCTCTCTCTCTCTCTCTCTCTCTCTCTCTAAAGAGTTGGGATACTTTGTTTATGCTTGAAAAAATTATGAGGATCCACCTTGGTTTTCACACGTACCAATCTATCAAAATTACCTTTAAAGTACTTCTTTCCATAAAGTTTAGCCGTCTCAAAGTTAGTCTGACTGTCCTGATTGGCACCAATGTCGAGATCCCTGTAGTTTTGGAAGGCCTCTCTTGGATTCTCGGAGACATATGGAGTCATCATTTCGTACAACTCTCTTATTAAGCCAAGATACTTGTTGGTGGTCTCAATCCCTTCATCATACCACGACGAATAGTATAGAGCAAAAAATAGATTTCCGGCCCTGTGAGGGTATGGAGTTGCTGACACAGAAATCTCACTCATTCTTCCACCGTAAGGGTTCCAATCCAACCAAATATTCTCAATCTCGATCATCTTCTTCCATATAGATTCAAAAACATGTTTTGGAAGTGGCTTCTTTACATAGTCAGACTTACCTTTGTAGAAGGTTTCAGGTTCAGTTGGCTTGTTGAGAAGAACATTTATCGGAGTTCCAATAGGATTGTCAGCCCAAAATACAGTGGATTCCACCCAACTCACTTCATGGCAGTCTTTTCGTTGTAAACCCAATTCAGGGAAACGCTCATTCAGCAATGCAACAACCTTGTCACTTTTTCCCAAGAAATGGCCAAGGAACGATACTGCCACAGTCTTTTTTCCCTTGGTATCAATATTCTTCACTTGTGGCATTGCCCTGAGGAAGAGCTCTTTGGGCAGCTTGGGTGCAACAGTTTGCCACTTATAAACCAAATTTGTAACACCTTCCTCTATGGTCCTTGTAACGTTGAACACAGTCACTTTGGCTGGAACCGGAACCAGCTTGAGCTTCCATGAAAGAATGACTCCGAAGCTAGCTCCACCACCTCCTCTGATGGCCCAGAAAAGGTCTTCTCCCATTGACTTTCTGTCAAGGATTGTACCCTTCACAGTAACTATCTTAGCATCAACGATATTATCGACGCTAAGCCCATATTTTCTCATCATAAACCCATACCCGCCACCCCCGAAGTGGCCTCCAGCACCAACCGTTGGACAAATCCCAGCAGGGAACCCGTAAACCTTGGTTTTTGCAGCAATTGCATAATAAACTTCTCCAAGAGTAGCTCCAGACATAACCCAAGCTCTTTTCTGCGCAAGATTAACATCAACGGATTTAAGATTAAACATGTCGAGAATGACAAAAGGGACATCCGACGTGTAAGATAAACCCTCGAAATCGTGGCCACCACTTCGGATTTTAATTTGCAATCCATGACGTTTGGCACAAACCACAGTTGCTTGGACATGGGATTCATTCTTGGCTGCTATTATGGCCAAAGGTTTTGGAGTTGTTGGTGTAGAAAATCTGCGGTTGTTGATATGTAATACCAAAACAGATTGAAAGGAGGCATTTTGAGGGGTGTAAATTGTTTCCTGGATTGGGTGAGCAGAGTGAGAACGTTTGGTAAGGCATTGGAGAAAGCCATGAAAGTCAGCTGTTGCTGAAGTTGCCCATGATACTGAGATTGAAAGAACTGAGAGAATGAAAAGAAGTACTTTAGGGTTTCGGAACTTCATTGGTACGTAACTTGTGAGGCTTATGGTGGCTTTCTTGCCTTGAGTTTTGGCTGTGTGATAAGATAACAGACTTGGGGCAGTATTTATAATGAAGCCAGAGCACCCAAGTTTGGACTTTTTCTTTGTTTTCTTACGTACGCAATCCCCTTGCATTTTATTAATATCAACTTTGCTGCTTCGAGTATTGCATTGCATATGACCAGGCTTTCCATATGATGAGTTATTCTAAAGTTTCAAGTTTCAACCCAGACAGCTTGCTATACATGACCCCTTTGCTTATGGCATTAATTTGTCAAAAAGATGAACATTTCTAATATATAAAAAGATCTACAATAAATCTATAATATTGGAAAAGTTCACAATATTATATAGCAGGAGCACGCCCAGATTGCGAAGCGCTCTCTCAAAATCTATAATATTGGGTGTTCTGCACTCGACGGACTGTCGCAAATTTGATCCAAAACTCCATAAACATAGATGGGATTGTGGAAAACCTGGTCTATTATTAAACTCACCATATGGAAAGCCTGGTTTATTATTTAGAAAAACTGACGGAAATCAAGGAGTATGCATGAAGGACGTAGGGATTTTATTGATGTTGGCCATGTGGTATCAATGATTTTATATGTAGGGATTTTATTGATTCGTTGCTCTCATATAGTTGATTTTAATTAAATGGAATGGGATCACGTTATATATGGGTGGACCCGATCATGTTTGGATCGCTTTTCCTTCAAAACCTCTTTCAAATTAATCAATCAGTGAAGGCTATGGTTTGAGCTAAATTGGGAGGAGAAGCTTAATGAAATTAAGCAAACTGTTGGGTTGTTTGTTTGGTTCAATGTATTTGGTGATTTAAGCCTAAGATCAATAATATTTATATACATTAATTGAGAGTTTTCATTGAGGGATTCCTCAAATAAGCTTATTTGAAGGACACCCTTGTAGGGCCCACTATACATTATATTTCACTAATCCAAATCATCTAGTTTGTAGATACTAATCCAAAGATCATCTCTATGAAAAAAATACTTGAATCCGATATCATTTGACCATTCAATTAAATTATTGAAGCACCGTGTTCATTAATTTTGTTGGTCTCAATTAGATGCTTTAATGATTTTCAAGTTTTCTGATTTTTTGCAAGGATTATTTATGAATGAAGACTTGAATGGATCGTTGAAAAAAAATTCGTAGGGTACCCTAAAGGGTTTCCCTCAATGGAAGGGAATATATATATATACAGTCCCCTTCTATTGAGGGACGCCTTTAGGGTATCCTACAATTTTTTTCCCAATGATCAAAACTATCTATTTTTTAGGACTTCATTCATAGATCATCCTTACAAAAAATTAGACAAATCGGAAACCATTTCGACATCCAATTGTGTCTTACAAAATCAATGAATACGGTGCTTCAAGAAAATACTAAAATTTCAATAACTCAATTGAGTGGGCAAATGATATCCGATTCAAGTGATTTTTTGTAAAGATGATCTTTGAATGAGTATCTACAAAATAGATGGTTTGGATTAGTGAAATACAATCCGGAGTGGGGCCTACAAGGGGTATCCCTCAATGGAAGCTATATATATATGTACAAAGATCATCTCTACAAAAAAGCACTTGAATCCGATATCATTTGACCACTCAATTGAGTTATTAAAATTTTAGTACTTTCTTGAAGCACCGTGTTCATTGATTTTGTAAGACACAATTGGATGTCGAAACGGTTTCCGATTTGTCTAATTTTTTGTAAGGATGATCTATGAATGAATACCTAAAAAATAGATGATTTAGATCTTTGGAAAAAAATTGTAGGGTACCCTAAAGGGTGTCCTTCAAATAAAATATTTGAGGGATCCCTCAATAGAAGAGGACTATATCTATATAGAATCGCTCAAATAAGCTTATTTGAGGTATACCCTTATAGGGCACACCCCGCCTTGTATTTCAATGATCCGAACCGTCTATTTTTTAGGTATTCATTCAAATATTATCTCTTTAAAAAATCACTTGAATATGAATCCATTTGACCACTCCATTAAAAGATTTTTATTTTAGTATTTTTTTGAAGCGCCATGTTCATTAATTTTGGTGGGCATAAATAGATGTCTTAACGGTTTCCAATTTACCTAATTTTTTGTAAGGATAATCTATGAGTGAAGACTTGAAAATAAGACAATGCGGATCGTTGAAATAAAATTCATAGTGTGCTCCGAAGAATGTCCCTCAAATATATTATTTGAGAAATATCTCAATAGAAGAAGATTGTGCATACATTTTATATATAGGTATTCAGTGATTCGGCCCATTTAGTATTTTATTTTTTCTATAACTTCCATTTACACACTTTGCACATCTAACTGTCATGTGAAATGAAACACATCAATTATAATTCAAATTGAAACAAACACATCAAATATTTCTTATTATTACATCAACGCACATAATAATCTTATGAAGCCAATCAACCTAACAATCTTATAACAATTTAAAACACATAATAAGAAGCCAATATTGTATCCACCATTCTAATTTCTAAATATGTACGTAGTATCCTAACAATAATATTCAACATCACATCAAAGTCACAAACTAACAGGATTGGTGAAACTGTTGAGGAAGAAAACAATGTTAAGTTTTAGTTTGTTGAGTTTTAGATATCTTTCAAAAAATTAGTTATGAATATTGAAAGTTATTAGGCACACTGCTATTTCCAGAATATATAGTTTCTTTTTAGTTTTTAAATATTATAGCTTTCAATTCTTTCAATCACAGTGCCTTTGATAATTTATTTTTCCTACATTCTGGCTTCGATATATGAAAGTTTATTTTTCTTTTGAGTACAAGTGATTGGGGGAGGTGTGTTTACATAAATATTTATTGAGTGTTTGGAGGTTTCAAAGCTCTGCCTACATATATGAAGATAAAATAGCTCAACCAACTGAGTTATACCTCACTGACAATAAATGAAAGAACTTACTAATATGCTGTTTTTAATATGCATCTATACTCGTTTAATTTGATTATATATAATATGCTTTGTGCTGGTGGATTGCTGCTTTGCTTTTATTTATTTATTTTTGTACCCATTTAATTCACAGGCACCTAACCTATACATAATAATGGTGTCCCGACAACCATACACGGCCTTTGTGAAGCAAAAAAATAATCAAAGCCTGAATTTGTGCTTAGGAATGAAAAGGAAAAGAAGAAATAAAGAATATAAGAAATCCCAACGGATGATTCATGAACATTAGATAGACAGGTGTAGAAAAAGTGGTCCATAATTTCTTCATTTCTTAGACGTACAGGGAGAGAGTTTGAGGGTGTGCCAGCCTACAATTGATTTCTTTTGTAGATAAGGTTCATTGTGTGAACATGATTTGAAAACTTTTCGTAAAGCTCAATCCCTTTATGAGTTAATGTACCAAAAGGAGGTTTCGAAAAAAAAAATTTGTACCAAAAGGAGTCATTTGTATCTATGTGAAGGACTTGTTGATTATATTAGGGTTTACAAAGAACACATATATAGTAGAGATTACAACTTACAAGAGATCGTCATTGTAGACTACAAGCTTTATTTTACAACAAATCAAATCAATATTTTGGTAACATCAACAACATCATCAAGCATGACAAACAGCTCATAAGATGATTTATGTTAACCTTCTTCCACTTATTCTATATCTATCTCCCTGTCTCTCTTTCTCTCTCTCGGAGGTGGAATTTATTCTTTTTGAACATCACATATACATAGTATACATCTCTCTCTAAAGAGGGGGGATACTTTGCTTATGCTTGAAAAAATTGAGAGGATCGACCATGGTTTTCACACGCACCAATCTATCAAAATTACCTTTGAAGTACTTCCTTCCATAAAGTGTAGCAGTTTCAAAGTTAGTCTTATTATCCTGGTTCGCACCTATGTCGAGGTCCCTGTAGTTTTGGAACGCCTCTCTTGGACTCTTGGAGACATATGGTGTCATCATGTCATATAACTCTCTTGTTAAGCTAACGTACTTGTTGGTGGCCTCAATCCCTTCGTCATACCACGACGAATAGTATAGAGCAAAAAATAGGTTTCCGGCCCTGTGAGGGTATGGAGTTGCTGACTCAGAAATCTCACTCATTCTTCCACCATGAGGGTTCCAATCCATCCAAATGTGCTCTATCTCAATCATCTTCTTCCATATGGAATCAAAAACATGTTTTGGAATTGGTTCCTTCACATAGTCTGACTTACCTTTGTAGAAGGTCTCTGGTTCAGTTGGCTTGCTGAGAAGAATTTCTATAGGGGTTCCAATAGGACTTTCAGCCCAAAATACAGTGGATTCCACCCAGCTTACTTCATAGCAGTCTTTTCGTTGTAAGCCCAGTTCAGGGAAACTCTCATTCAACAATGCCACAACCTTGTCACTTGTTCCCAAGAAATGGCCAATGAATGATACAGCCACAGTCTTGTTTCCCTTGGTATCAATATTCTTCACTTGTGGCTGTGCTCTGAGGAAGACCTCTTTGGGCAGCTGGGGTGCAAGAGTTTGCCACTTGTAAACCAAATCTGTAACACCTTCCTCTATGGTCTTTGTAAGGTTGAACACAGTCACTTTGGCTGGAACTGGAACCAGCTTGAGCTTCCATGAAAGAATAACTCCGAAGCTAGCTCCACCACCTCCTCTGATGGCCCAGAAAAGGTCCTCTCCCATTGACTTTCTATCAAGGATTCTACCATTGGCAGTAACTAGCCTAGCATCCACGATATTATCGACGCTAAGCCCATACTTTCTCATCAAAAACCCATAGCCGCCGCCACTAAAATGGCCACCAGCACCAACTGTTGGACAAATCCCAGCAGGAAAGCCGTAAACGTTGGTTTTTGTACCAATTGCATAATAAACTTCTCCAAGAGTAGCTCCAGAGTGAACCCAAGCGCTCTTATCAGCAACATTAACATCAATGGAGTTAATGTTAAACATGTCGAGAATGACAAAGGGCACATCCGACGTGTAAGATAAACCCTCGAAATCATGGCCACCACTTCGGATTTTAATTTGCAACCCATGATGTTTGGCACAAAGCACAGTTGCCTGGACGTGGGACTCATTCTTGGCTGCTATTATGGCCAAAGGTTTTGGAGTTGCAGCTGTAGAATATCTGCGGTTATTGATATGTGCTACCAAAACAGATTGAAATGAGCTATTTTGAGGGGTGTAAATTGATTCTTGGATTGTGTGGGCAGGGTGAGGATATTTTGTGAGGCATTGGAGAAAGCCATCAATGGAAACTGTTCCTGCAGTTGTCCATGGTATCGAGAGTGAAAGGACGGAGAGAATGAAAAGCAGGACTGGAGGGTTTCTGAACTTCATTGGTAATATGTGGGATTGTAGCTTTCTTGATTTAATGCTTAGCAGTGTGATAATACAACAGGCTTGGGGCAGTATTTATAATGGAGCCAAAGCACCCAACTTTGAATTTGTTTTTGGTTTCTCATCCAACCCGTGTAGCGTGTCAAATTCAACTTGTTATGTTGAATTTTATAAAATCCAATTTGTAATATTAGTTTATCAAATTCGCAATATTAGAAGAGCTTATCCGTTTGAGAAATGGACCTTTCAAATCTCCCTCCTCAACGCTGGAGTATAGCATACCCAGTTGCAACGTCCTCTCTTAATTCTATAATATGGCGTCTTCTGCAAGACTAAATTAACATCTAATATAATTGATTTCATATTTTTTATTTTTTTTATTTTTTTTTTGTCGGGTACAGTTTGTTTGATTATGTATAAAATGGGGGTATTATTTTTTTCAGTAAAGCGCAACGTTATGATTGTTGTACATTGAATATGTGATCAAGATAATTATCTTGATAATCAAAGTAGTTTCAAGCAATTGTTCCTCTAAAACAGGTCATGTGTTCGAGTTGTTATTTTCACATTGTTATAAATTAATGGAGCTAAATATTGACTGTTAGGCACCCCATGGACTAATTGACAAATTAATGCAAATTATAGTAGAAAAGTATACAAATGGAATTGTCCACATGTTGGATGCCCCCAAGTCTAGGGTAGAGTTGGTCATTATATTAAAAGGGGGGGAACTGGTCATTATAGCATTTCCGCTTTGCTTATCTTCCTGGGAAATTTCTCTAGGGTAGAGTTGTTTGACAAAGTTTGGTGGGCTTTTATTGATGTTTCACATTCATAGCAGCAAAGTTGGTAATAATAAACTAAGAAGGGATCATGTTAGGGTTGAAAGCGACCCAATTTGAATCAGTTTCACTTTAAAATACGACAAAATCAATCAACCGTTGAATGGTGTGATTTGATTTGTTTAAGCTAAGATAAGGAGAGAACTCAAACCAAATCAAACAACGATTAGACAGTTTGGTTCAAGTGATTTGGGCATTTAGATCTAGGCTCAATACTTTTTTTAAAGTGATTTAGCTCTTCCACACATTTACACTCCACCCAATATGTCAAATTAAATTATTATTTTATTACTTTTTAGTGTTGATTTATTTTTAATTAAAAAGAAAATAAAATAAAATAAAATAAAATATTCATTTGACATCTTTCTTTTGGGATGTCAAAAATAACATCTCAACCTCCAGCCTTCATTTCACATCAACTTTGACACATCGGTTGGAGTGATGTGAGATGTTATTTCTAGCCGTTAAATGTCTATGTGACACTTTTGACACATCGATTGAAGAAACTTCCGTCAGTTTGTAATTGTGTTTTTTAAGAAATAAAACCAACAAGTTTCAAATATTATTAGGAAAAAGAAAGGAAGTATATAAGAATAATAATTTAAAAAACAAAGAAAGCACGTTACTTAATATTTACGATATATAAAGAGTATCACGGATCAATTTATTTTAATTAAACATAAGAAAGTTCTAATCTTCATGAGATATATGTATCAAACCTAAACGCCAAAAAATTAATATCATACTTGAGTCTACTGTCAAAGTCTCTTAACTTAAATAATTCAAAAGACTAATATTTTGATTATAAATTGAAGTAACATTATACAAGATCCCGAGTTTCTGCATTTAAAATAAATGCATTTTTTCACATTTGATTTAATCTTAGTTGTTGTAATAATCTAACGACCCATAACATGACATGTCAACTATCATCAATTTAGATTAAGTTTAACACTCTAAGGGCATGTTTGGTAGGCTGGATTGGCCTGGAGAATGTTAAATAACACTTTCAAAATCATATTTTGGTAAGAGGGGGACTAAATTAAATGGGATTGTATAGTACAACAGTAAACAAAAAGCCTCACTCGCCCTTCCAGTTTAGCGAGCCTCAAACACCGTTCGCAAAATAGCGATTTCGCTAAACGGAGAACACAAGTCCGACAATAACCAGCTTCTTCTTCTTCATCTAGAACTGTAACCACCATAGACCCAGCCAAACCACCATAATCACCACAAACCATCATCAAACCCAGTCACTCGAACCAACCACCACCAATTCAAACCCAATGGAACCACAACCCAATTGAACCCAAATTCAACAACCACTGTCAAACCCAATTGAACCTTCCAAGAAATCATCCACCATGATCAGGACAACTGCAAAAGGAGACACCATTAACGGAGATGTGGGCTTTCTTGTATGAGACTGAGAGAAGGAAGTCATGAATCCCAGTCTTGAAGTGGTTTGACAAAAATTCTAAAAACTAATTGGTACCCATTAAAGGATTCTTCCGGGAAATGACATAGAAGCCATCAAGTTGAACTTATGGAATAAATAGCTGGTAAGCCTCTGTCTCTGTCTCTCTGCATTTTTTCTCACCTAAAACCCTTGACCACTCTCTCTCTCTCTCTCTCTCTCTCTCTCTCTCTCTCTCTCCAATTGATTAAGAGGGAAGGAAGAAGAAGAGGAGAAGAAAGGGAAAAAAAAAAAAGGAAAAGGGATGGCCTAGGAAGGAAGAAGAAAAGAGGAAGAAAGGTTATAAATAATAAATTTTTTTTAAAAAAAAAGGGGGGGGGGGATGGCCTAGGAACTTGGGAAGGAAGAAGAAAATAGGAAGAAAGAAAAAAAAAAAAAAGGGTTGGGAAGGAAAGGAAGAAGAAAAGGAAAAAAAAGAGGAAAAAAAAGAGAGAAGAAAAGAGAAGATAATTTTAGCAATTTTTAATTAAAATTAAATATTAGAATTTTATTTATTTATAATTAAATTTAATTATTAAAATAATTATTTTTTTAGTCTGACACAACACCAAACATAGGTTTTCACTATTTTTACAATCCAGCTTCTTAGTCCGACGCAGCACCAAACTTAGGTTAATACTTAATCCAGCTTAGGCTAATCCGAGCTAATCCAAGACGGTTCTAGAATTTAATCCAATCCATAACAGTCCACCGTACTAAACAACCCCTAAAAATCCAGTTTTACCCTTCCAATAAAATCGAGAATTCTTAACTGGAGTGGAGCTTCACTAGTACATCAAGATAGGCGTAAATATCAGCATTTGTCACACCAAAAATATAAGAAAAAGAAAAATCATCATCATTTAGGTTGAGGGGCGAAGCCTTGATTGTGGCTTGGTCCGGTCTAAGCCCAATGCCTGTCCAACTCAACCGGACCGAAGTAAGTAGGAAGCTGGGCCTAAAACTAACAATCCCTGACCCACTAGACTCAATTTTCCTGCAAGTCAAAGATTAAGCTCAAGTTCTTGGCCTTCAACAAGCCACGAGTTCCAGTCTGTCTGCGAGTTACCCAACTTCTTGGCCTTGGGCTGGGTGCTTTGCCTTCCCAATTTCTCTCTGTTCACCAGTCTTAATCCTTAAGGCATTAAATTTGGAACTTGGAAGCAGAAACTTCCGGCTTATTATTTGTTAGTTGTCCTAAGCAAGCACATATGGTAGTTAATTTGGCAAAAGTGACAAAACTCAACTCACATTTCATGGAAACTCCGAGTAGTTGTGCAATTTTAGCAGCTGGTTTCTTCCTTCTTCTCCATGTTTCAATGGCAGCTTCAAATCCAACCCAAGACACCTTCCTCCAATGCCTTTCCAATCATTCCCAATGTTCCTCCCCACCAATCTCTGCAGTCACCTACTTTCCCAACAACTCTTCATACACATCCATCTTGCAGTCATATATCAGAAACCTGCGCTTCATAACCCCCACAACCCCAAAGCCACTGTTCATAGTCACTCCCACACACGTTTCCCACATCCAAGCTTCGATCTTTTGCTCCAAAATCCATGCCCTTCAAGTCAGAATCCGCAGTGGCGGCCACGACTATGATGGGCTCTCTTATGTGTCTCAAGTTCCGTTCATCATCGTTGACATGTTCAGTTTAAGATCCATAAGTGTCAAAGTAGAAGATGAGAGTGCTTGGGTTGAATCTGGAGCAACATTGGGTGAAGTTTATTACAGAGTAGCAGAGCAGAGCAAGATCCATGGCTTCCCAGCTGGTGTTTGCCCCACAGTTGGGGCTGGAGGACACTTGAGTGGAGGTGGGTATGGTAATATGATGAGAAAATATGGCCTTTCTGTTGATAACATACTTGATGCTCAAATTGTTGATGTTGATGGAAGACTTTTAGATAGAGAGTCAATGGGAGAAGACCTATTTTGGGCTATTAGAGGAGGAGGTGGAGCTAGCTTTGGTGTGATTGTTTCTTGGAAAATCAAGTTGGTTCCTGTCCCAGAAATTGTCACAGTTTTTCGAGTTGAGAGGACTTTAGAACAAGGTGCCACCGACATTGTTCATCAGTGGCAATATGTTGCTGATACAATTCATGAAGATCTTTTCATTAGGGCGGTTGTGATGCAATCGAATAAAAAGGGGCATCAGACAGTGAAAGCTAAATTTGTGGCATTGTTTCTAGGAAATGCAAAAAATCTTCATGCTTTGATGGATGAGAGCTTACCCCAATTGGGTTTGAAGCATGAGGATTATATTGAAATGAGTTGGATAGAATCTGTCTTGTATTGGTCTAATTACCCAATTGGAACTTCCACTGATGTCTTGCTTGAAAGACAACCATCATCAGAAAAATTTCTGAAGAAGAAATCTGATTACATCCAAGAACCAATGTCAAAGTCAGGTCTTGAAGAACTTTGGAAGAAAATGATGGAACTGAGAAAGCCAGTACTAACATTCAATCCTTATGGTGGAAAAATGAGGGAAATTTCAGAGCTTGAAACCCCATTTCCACATAGAGCTGGAAATGTGTACAAAATCCAGTACTCAGTGAATTGGAAAGAGGAGGGTGTGGAGGCTGCAGATAAAAACCTTGATCTGATAAGAAGGCTTTATGAGTTTATGACACCTTATGTGTCAAAGTCACCAAGGTGTTCATATCTCAATTACAGAGATGTTGATTTGGGTACCAATGGAAATGGCAATGCAAGCTACTCAGAAGCTAGTGTTTGGGGGACCAAGTACTTCAAGGGGAACTTTGACAGATTGGTACAAGTGAAGACTGCTGTAGATCCAGGAAACTTTTTTAGTTATGAACAAAGTATTCCATCTCTCACAGCTTGGGAAGGTAAAATGGCAGGGTAAAGGCTGCTTTTGTGTTTGTGTGTGTGTGTATTTATATTTGTAAAGGAATGAAAATTTATTTGTATAAGATATTATTGTTGTACATGCAAAAGTTTGTAGCAGAATAAGCGGAGCATGTGGAAATGTTGGATTTGAAGGTGAGGAACTGAATTTGTCCAGTTTTCCTTGGCCTATTTAATGGAAATTCCAAGTTTAGTTGTCTTTATTTCCTTGTTGCCTTTCCTTTGTCTTGGATGAATATTCCTGTTGGGTTTTCCTTTTTCTTATGATTGTGGAAGATGGATTCGAAAGTTGGAAACCATTGGAAAGAGTTATATCAATAGTTGGTCCGCTTGGTTTTTTTCCTATTCACTATTATAAACATAGCTACAAGTTTATCTGCTTAATATAAACACAGCTATAAGGGCAAGAGTGTAACGGGGATGAAGGTGGTGATGAGGGAAAAATGCTTAACAGAGATGGAAATGGGGATGGAAATGACATACCCACCCTGATTTGCTTGTCATCCTTACAAGAGAGGACAGTCCCAGATTTTATCCTCACCTTCCTAGGTGCATATTTTGTCACATTCCATGTGCTGGGCCTGTAAATTAATGCTTGATCAAAATTTCACTTGACAACTCAAGTAAAGCCTGATAGTGGCTCATTCTAGTCTAAACCCAAAATCAACCCAACCCAGTCCGACTGGAGTACTTATAACCATAGTTCCGAGTCGTTTTATGGTGAGGGTGTCACATATGGACCATATATATAAACTTTCATAATAATCACATGATTCATCTGAATAGTAACTTCAGTTAAGTTTAATGAAATGATCCTGTGGGTAATATGAAAGTCCACATGAAGAGTCCATATATAACACCCTCACTATAGAATTTCGCCCATAATTCCTTGACCCAATGGTCGTTTTCATTTATTTACTGTTCCCTTTGAATGCTTCATTTGTAAGTTCTATTGATATATTCATGAAGAAAAACAATAAAAAAAATTTATTATCTAGAACAAATTGACGGATCATTTTATGCATCAATTAGTTAAACCAGCATAAAATCCAAAACTCTAATTTCTTTGGCAAGTTTTTGTTTCCTTTTTCCATAGGATTGTATGTCTAGGATTCCGAGCCTCTGCATTTAACGTCCGTGCATTTACACATATTTAAAGGGATATTAACCATTAGATTGATCTAATGAATTTTAACAAGTCCACATCCATGGGCGGCTAGCCCAATTTTTTTTTTTTAAAAAAAATTACCTACATGTGTTATAAACCCATCCCAAAATTAAAAACAAACTCTACACATATATTGCCCATCCAGGTAGTCCCATATCTTCTCTCTCCCTCTCTCTCTCTCTCTCTCTCTCTCTCTCCCCTCTCTTTGCTACCCGACAAGTGCAAGTTTCTCCCTCCCTCTTTTTTTGGGCCAAATTCTCTCTCTATTGGCTACATCTTCTATTATCTTGGGTGGGCAACTTGGCAACAACATATTCTCCTCTCCTTTTGTCAACAAGAAGTATTATTCTCATTCTCTCCTTTGTTATATATCTTTAATTATAGTTTTAATTAAAAAATGAGTATTTTAGGAATTAAGGATGATTTATAATTTTGGGATTTTGTTGAAATTAATCAGGGCTTTGATTAGGGATGAATTATTGTATGGCTTTGATTTGGGATTTTGTTAAAATTGAGTATTCTAGGGTTTAGTTATAGATGAATTATAAATTTTGGTTTGGTATTGTTGAGTATGCTATTATGAAAATTTGTTTGATTTTTCATTGGTATGTTTGATTAAAATTATTTCTACATATTATTCATAGGCTATCTTTTAAGAGTTCCAAGCCTCACAGGGTTAAATTTTAGATTTAAATAATGTTGTTTTGTATTGCATTGCATTTACTTTTGGTTTTAGTTTTAGCTTTTGTATTTGTTGAACTTTTATTTATGGTTTTAGATGCATTTGGGGGTATGGTTCATCATGTCCCCTTGACTAGGTGTATATTTTTATGTTTATTAATGAAATTCACTCGTACCATCGAGTTTAGTATGTAAGTTTTGCCCAATCGACTTTTAAATCCTGGAACCGCCACTGTCCACATCTCAGCATCTCTTTACACCTTATGTGTATCTAATATCTTTGAAATAAAATATTACAGATACAAAATAACAGTCTCTGCCCCCAACCCAGCCCTTAACAGCCCCATCCCTAAACCACTCCTACTGATTGCTACTATCCAGGGCCACCACCTCTCTCTGTGCCATCCATAGTCCTATCGTAGTATTTAACATGGAATTATTGTCTCAACAACAAGCAAGTACTTCAAAATTAAACTGCAATTGAAAATCCTAGAGGTGCCTTCCAACTATAGGACCTAGTGAAGGTGTGTGTGAGAGACTGAGAGAAGAAAACAGAGTGGTAGCTGTATAGGGGCTCAGTTGGGGAGGAAGGTGGTAGCTGTTTGATGGGAGTTTTTAATTTTTAATTTTTAATTTTAAAGATATACATATAATAAGGTGCAAATGGTGAGTTTTGGTATAATACAATTATGATTATGTGAACTTATTAAAATTCATTAGATCAATGTAATGATTAACAGCTCTTTAAATGCGTGTAAATGCACGAATGTTAATTAATTTAAAGGCTCTGGATCCCGAACAAGATTGTATGCCTATATAAAAGTTTATGATTGTTATTTCCAAATCCGAATTCTACCACAAATTGGGCAATCCTAATAATCAACCATCTTTGGCAACAACAAAATAAATAAATAAATAAATCAACCATCTAAATTTTACTAGGAATTGATGAGTTCCTAATTAACAAAGGAAACATAAAGGAAAATCCTAAATCAACTCAGAAAAGCAAATCAAATCTTTATGAGAAAAGAAAGCACAAAATTAACAAATAAAAACCCTAAAATATCCTTAACTTTTTTTTAGAAATTCAGACTTACGGTCCAATTGATGCATAAACTGATGTGCCAGTTGTTCTACATCATATATAGATGAGAGATGTATAATATATTTGCGTAGTCCATTTTACACCGTGCAAACTACAAACAAGTGACGAAGAACAAAATATATCTCATCTCTCATGAAGTCAATCCTTTTATTGAAGTTTTTTATTTTATTTTTTAGGCACCACCTTCGGCGCACTGCTTCCAGTCCATTTCATTGACCTGGTCAATGCCATAACACAATATGCTTAATTATTATCTTCGAAAATTGTTTTTATTTATTTATAATCTTTTCTAATAACATTGACTAATTATGCGATTATTGGTTAATTTTCCAGATCATGCAGCATACCTACCATAAAGCACATGGTACATGTACCTACGACTTAGTTAACAACTATACATATAAAGACATATCTATGCATGCATTTTGTTATGTACAATGAAAACAAGGTGACTTTGTTTGACACAGGATTCAAAACATGGCATCTGGTTTCAGACATTCTTTTTATTTAAATATAGGGCGAGTTATTTGATCATATATGCAGAAAACGTAAACTAGTTTTGGATTTTGGACCAACTTCATTTGTAAACCTGCTATCATTTTCGTTACATGCTGTCTATCTTGTCACTTTATATATTTAAACTGCAGGGTTGAGAAAAGGTCCATTCTTTTACAGATGTGTAAATTTGTTAAATTTCATGGGTTATAATAATAACAATATTATTATGTTAAACTGTTATAACTCCCCATCAAGCTAATGGTGCTGCCCATTGGATTGCTCGCTTGAGTCTCCGTGGTTACGGTTTATCGTTCTGGATGGATGAGGGACCTCCTTGGCTCATGGATTCCTTTCATGATGATTGGCCTGATTTGCGTGTTTTTTCTTAAGATCAGTTGTAATGTGGCATGTGTGGTATTCTTTTTCTTACTCGGAGTTTTATTATCCCATATAATTTTCTTCGAGAATGTTTTAACAAGGTCACTCCTTTACACAACGATTCTTGTTTTGTGTTTTGCTATTGGTTTTAATGAAATATCGTTTGCTAAAAAACAAAACTGTTGTAATTGCAGGCCAAACAAAAAAGAAAAAGGAAAAACAGATTAATGACCTAAGAAAAAAAAAATTGAAACGAATTTTAAATCCTATGCTTCCAAAAATATTAAATCTTATCTCCCTATGTTTAGACAGTAATTAAATCTTCAATTTGATTTTAGTTTGATATTCTTCCTATATTAAAAGCTTAGAGAATTTTCAAAACAGAAGTCAATAATCCCAATTTAATAAAGTCAAATTGTAAACCATCAAATAGAAATAAAAGTCAAAATGTACACAAGTCTAATGTGGATGGACCACCACACCGAGTTTAGAAAAAGTTGGAGTGTTGAGATATGCATGCATGATTGGTGCTGATTCACTTTCCATAAAAATTTCCATTGAATTTTCTCATCAGCATTAAATTTTATGGAAAAAATATCAGAAAATAAAAAAAATACCAAAAATAAAAAGTCCCCCTCTGGCTATATATAAGAGGACCAAAGCCACACAGCAAACACACAACAAATTGACAATAACAATGAGAAGCACAATGCCTAGAATTCTTCCACTTGCTGTTTTGTTTGTTGTTTTTTATGTTTCTGCATCATGGGCAGCCTCTGGTTCTGTCTATGACAACTTTGTTCAATGCCTGAACACAAAAGCAAACTCATCATCTTCAACCCCATTGGCAAACATAGTTTTTGCCCAAAACAACCCTTCATACACATCTGTGCTAAGAGCCTACATCAGAAATTCCAGGTTCAACAAAACCTCAACGCCAAAACCAGTGCTCATAGTCACCCCCTCAGCTGAATCCCATGTCCAGGGCTCTGTCCTCTGCGCAAAGCAGCTTGGCATACAGCTCAAAATCCGAAGCGGCGGCCACGATTATGAGGGTGTTTCTTATTGGTCTGATCAGACTTTTATTGTTCTTGACATGTTTAATCTCAGGAGTATCACTGTGGACATCAAAGACGGTTCTGTTTGGGCTCAGGCTGGAGCCACACTTGGAGAAATGTACTATAGGATTTGGGAGAAGAGCAAAGTTCATGGCTTTCCTGCTGGAGTTTGTGAAACAGTTGGTGTTGGTGGGCACATAAGTGGTGGCGGCTATGGAAACATGTTGAGGAAGTATGGCCTTGCTGTGGACAATGTCATTGATGCTCAGATTGTTGATGTTCAGGGGAGGCTTCTTGACAGAAAATCAATGGGAGAAGACCTCTTTTGGGCTATTAAAGGAGGAGGTGGAGGAAGCTTTGGAGTTATTATTTCATACAAATTGAAGTTGGTTTCTGTGCCTGAAATTGTTACAGTGTTCCGGGTGGAGAGAACCTTGGAAGAGAATGCAACCGCCGTCGTTTTGAAGTGGCAAGAGGTGGCGCCAACCACAGACGATGGTCTTTTTATGAGGATGCTTTTGCAGCCTGTGACTTCTAAAGTGAAGAAGGGTGAGAAGACTGTTAGAATCTCAATTTTGGCCGAGTTTCTTGGCAACGCCGACCAACTTGTGTTATTATTGGGGAAGGAGTTTCCTGAATTGGGTTTGAAGAAGGAGAACTGTATGGAGATGAGTTGGATTGACTCTGTGCTTTGGTGGGCTAATTTTGATAATGGGACTAAACCTGAAGCTTTGCTCAATAGAAATCCCAATGATGCAAATTTCCTGAAAAGGAAGTCTGATTATGTTCAAACCCCAATCTCCAAAGATGGATTGGAGTGGTTATGGAAGAAGATGATTGAGCTCGGCAAAACAGGGCTGGTGTTCAATCCATATGGTGGGAAAATGAGCCAAATTCCGGCCTCTGAGACTCCTTTTCCACACCGTGCAGGGAATTTGTTCAAAATTCAGTACTCAGTGAATTGGGAAGATGCAGGAGAGGATTCAGAGAAGAATTATCTCACACAAAGCAGGAGGCTTTACAGTTACATGACCCCATTTGTGTCCAAGAACCCAAGAAGTGCTTTCTTGAATTACAGGGACCTTGACATTGGTGTCAATACATTTGGTGACAATAGCTATGAAGAAGGGAAGGTTTATGGATTGAAGTACTTCAATGACAACTTTGATAGGTTGCTGAAGGTGAAGACTGCTGTTGATCCAGAAAATTTCTTCAGGAACGAGCAGAGTATCCCTACTCTTCCAAGTAAGGCATAGGAGAATTTAGCTGTTGACACAGCTTGTATTGGTTATTGATTCATCAACTATAAGTTTTTAAAAAAAATAATGTGACTTAGATGATGAGTATTTGGTTACTTTTGATTGAGCACTTGTCATAGTGAATATACAAAATTTATACAATTTACTCTTTGATTTTTAGATTATGAGAGATGTGACATGTATAAGAAAACTACAAACAATCTCATTCATTCTAGTTAATGCAAATGGTAGGACACTAGCATGATTGACAGTGTCTACCTTTCAAGGCTGATTTTAACAATTTCTTTCTATCCTCTCTGATTTGTTTGATTGCTCAATAATCTGAAAGAGTCTCTCTCTCAACCATTGGAAAAATAAAAAGAACTGAGTTGATGGGTTATGAGTCTTTTTTTCTCTGTTTTTCTTTGGGTTTATTTCTTTCAATATTCTCTATGAACAAAATTATCCGTACATATTCTTCACTTCAAGCTTAAAAACCACTTTCCTTTTGATCAAAGTCAGAATATATGTTCCTTTCACAATGGCATATAGGTAAAAGTGAGTGAAAATAGCTATCATGGAAAACTCTTATCTGCAATGAAGCTTCGGCTCTTGACTTTATGGTGTTCACACGTTTAGAATTATGCGTGTGGGATCCCATCCACTGCTAGAGGAGGAATACAATTATACAAGGTCTGGGCCTCAGCCTGTTCCCTATGACTAAGTCCTCTCCCCATAGAAGAACTTTCATGTGGGATGCCTCGCACATGACCCTTTCGGCCTTTTTCTTTTGTGGGCTATCACCATGTGCTTTACTGTTATTGTTGTATATCTTGAAATAGTGAGAACATTTTTGCATTCACTTTAGTTATGGATACTCCAATTTTTTGTAACACTTTAAGAATTATGGATGGTTGGTTTGCCAAATTGTTGGTGATTTCCAGTCAGTCATCAAGACTCCTTGTGAATGCATTCAACCTATTTGATGATAATCAGAAACCAACTTGCATTTGATTTAACTACTAAGCTTAAAGTGAAGAGATGTACATTTTAGCGCTCTGACTCTGGCTTGCCATGTTCCAGGGAGTATATGTTTGTTATGCTTTTGGTCCTGTAAATCATAAATAGTTTTAACTCAAATTACCACTAGCTTTTCCATGCCCTGCTTATGCATGAGCTTCCTACTTTCAGATAGAGGCTTGAACCCCAAGTTCATAAGGGAGTTAGACATGATTCTAGATTACCTGGAATTAATAAATAATGTAAACAGAACTTGTTTGATTGGATGGTTAAACACTCAAACTACAATCTTCACATACATTTTGTTTCCTACTCCTGACCTCTCCAGAAGTTGCTGACGTTGGTTGCTGATATTGCAGATGGAAACTCAGACGCGAATAGCGGGTCAAGTTCCAACTTACCAATGGGGAAGCTATTCGTTCTACTGATATGCTTGCTTATCGGAGGTTGGTAACGAGAAACGTTTCCATAGTCAAGACTAGGATCCTTCATAACCTTTTTGTTTTGTTTTGTTTGATTTTTAAATTCTTTGTTTAGTAAGTTCTTACTTAGCATATTGTCAATCCCTCAATTTTGTGTGTAAATTGAAGTCGTTTTAGGCTGGGGTTGAAAATCAGCATCTTAACTGACAGAAATATCCTGGTTTTTTTAATATAAAAAAAGAACCTCAAGTTAGTTGAGGGCGGCTTAGTTGATTCTCTGGTTAGCGTAGCACAGATGTAGGCCATGCAAATAGTGAGAATGCGGCACTTTATAGTAGGTGATGACAAACTGCTTATTGCGGCCATTGTAGAAGTGATGAGTTATTTGCTGATGTATCCCAAGACAAAATCATGCCAAATTTCATCCAAGAATTTTTTCACTTGAAGTTTCCTTTTATACTTGGAAATTTTCAATGGCCAATGTCTGCAATGTTCTTTAATTTAGAGTACAAAGTAGGAACATCAACCAGATATTTACTAGGAAAGTCAACAAATAAACGACTGAGCCGGTACCGTGTTATATGCAAAGGATATAATCATGGTGATCTTCGACGTAAAACTACCATGCTAAGTACTTAGAAAAATAGAAGTTGAGAATTCTAGAATGGTGGGAATCAAATCTGTTTTTCTCATTACCACTATACACGTACAGTAGAGCCTTTATACTTGGACTTTGCTTAATAGTTAAGTATCTAAACTAATAACCTCTAACAACCTTCACGTGCCTTCACGTGTTAACATAACCAATTACAGACACGTGGCACACTGATTCTAATCATTAGCTAAACATCCCCCCCTCAATCTCAGAGTAGGGACCTAATCTGAGATTGGTACAATGCTTAGAGAAAACTGGACTATGAAGTCCCTTAGTCAGGACATCAGCGACCTGCTCATCAGTTGGTATATACTGAACTAAGAAATCCCTACGCTGCACACGCTCCCTGATGAAATGGAAGTCAATGTCGAGGTGTTTGATATGGGAGTGATATATAGGATTGGAGCTCAGAGCCAATGCCGACAGATTATCGCAATACAGAATAGGAGGCTCAGACAAATATACATGTAGATCAACAAGAAGCTGCCGAATCCAGACGACATCTGCTGAGGCATTAGCAAGAGCCCTGTACTCGGCTTCAGTGGAACTGCGTGAAACAGAACCTTGCTTCTTGGATTGCCATGAGACCGGGTTAGACCCCAAGTACACCACAAAGCCCGTAGTGGATCTGCGAGTGTTAATATCATCCGCCCAGTCAGAATCACTATAAGCAGACAAGAGTAAGGGACCTAAAGAAGAGTAAGTAAAACCATGACTGAGTGTGCCCTGTAGATAACGCAGAATGCGTTTCACTAAAAAGAAATGATGCTCGGTAGGATTATTTATGAATTGACAGACAGTATTAACAGAATAGGCAATGTCGGGCCTTGTAAAGGTAAGATACTGTAAAGCACCAACAATGCTACGATACTGTTTTGGATCCTTCAAAGGGATACCATCAGTGAGTAAAATCTGTGTGTGAGGTTTCAGAGGTGTGGGACAGGGTTTACAAGAACTCATCCCAGACTTTGCTAACAAGTCAGTAGCATATTTTTGTTGACTAACAAAGATGTCTCCATTAGACTTACAGGAAATCTGAAGACCAAAAAAATAATGTGACTTAGATGATGAGTATTTGGTTACTTTTGATTGAGCACTTGTCATAGTGAATATACAAAATTTATACAAATTACTCTTTGATTTTTAGATTATGAGAGATGTGACATGTATAAGAAAACTACAAACAATCTCATTCATTCTAGTTAATGCAAATGGTAGGACACTAACATGATTGACAGTGTCTACCTTTCAAGGCTGATTTTAACAATTTCTTTCTGTCCTCTCTGATTTGTTTGCTTGCTCAATAATCTGAAAGAGGCTCTCTCTCAACCATTGGAAAAATAAAAAGAACTGAGTTGATGGGTTATGAGTCTTTTTTTTCCTCTGTTTTTCTTTGGGTTCATTTCTTTCAATATTCTCAATGAACAAAATTATCCGTGCATATTCTTCACTTCAAGCTTAAAAACCACTTTCCTTTTGATCAAAGTCAGAATATATGTTCCTTTCACAATGGCATATAGGTAAAAGTGAGTGAAAATAGCTATCATGGAAAACTCTTATCTGCAATGAAGCTTCGGCTCTTGACTTTATGGTGTTCACACGTTTAGAATTATGCGTGTGGGATCCCATCCACTGCTAGAGGAGGAATACAATTATACAAGGTCTGGGCCTCAGCCTGTTCCCTATGACTAAGTCCTCTCCCCATAGAAGAACTTTCATGTGGGATGCCTCGCACATGACCCTTTCGGCCTTTTTCTTTTGTGGGCTATCACCATGTGCTTTACTGTTATTGTTGTATATCTTGAAATAGTGAGAACATTTTTGCATTCACTTTAGTTATGGATACTCCAATTTTTTGTAACACTTTGAGAATTATGGATGGTTGGTTTGCCAAATTGTTGGTGATTTCCAGTCAGTCATCAAGACTCCTTGTGAATGCATTCAACCTATTTGATGATAATCAGAAACCAACTTGCATTTGATTTAACTACTAAGCTCAAAGTGAAGAGATGTACATTTTAGCGCTCTGACTCTGGCTTGCCATGTTCCAGGGAGTATATGTTTGTTATGCTTTTGGTCCTGTAAATCATAAATAGTTTTAACTCAAATTACCACTAGCTTTTCCATGCCCTGCTTATGCATGAGCTTCCTACTTTCAGATAGAGGCTTGAACCCCAAGTTCATAAGGGAGTTAGACATGATTCTAGATTACCTGGAATTAATAAATAATGTAAACAGAACTTGTTTGATTGGATGGTTAAAACACTCAAACTACAATCTTCACATATATTTTGTTTCCTACTCCTGAGCTCTCCAGAAGTTGCTGACTTTGGTTGCTGATATTGCAGATGGAAACTCAGACGTGAATAGCAGGTCAAGTTCCAACTTACCAATGGGGAAGCTATTCGTTCTACTGATATGCTTGCTTATCGGAGGTTGGTAACGTGAAATGTTTCCATAGTCAAGACTAGGATCCTTCATAACCTTTTTGTTTTGTTTTGTTTGATTTTTAAATTCTCTGTTTAGTAAGTTCTTACTTAGCATATTGTCAATCCCTCAATTTTTTGTGTAAATTGAAGTCGTTTTAGGCTGGGGTTGAAAATCAGCATCTTAACTGACAGAAATATCCTGGTTTTTGTTTTAATTTATTAAAAAAAAAAAAAAAAAAAACCTCTAGTTAGTTGAGGGCGGCTTAGTTGATTCTCTGGTTAGCGTAGGACATGCAAGTAGTGAGAATGCGGCACTTTATAGAAGTGATGACAAACTGCTCATTGCGGCCATTATAGAAGTGGTAAGTTATTTGCTGATGTATCCAAGACAAAATCATGTCATATTCCAAATTTCATCCAAGAAATTTTTTCACTTGAAGTTTCAACTTATACTTGGAAATTTTCAATGGCCAATGTCTGCAATGTTCTTTAATTTAGAGTACAAAGTTGGAACCTCAACCAGATAATTACTAGGAACGCCAATGTCTGCAATGTTATATGCAGAGGATAAAATCATGGTGTTCTTCGGCGTAAAACTACTTCCACTACTTATCATCCTTTTCAACTCAGTTTGGTCCACAAGTTCAAATTCAATTTCTGAAAGCTTAATTCAATGTCTTTCCACTCACCTAAAGCATTCTAACTCAAGTAAGGAAATAATCTTAACCAGAAATAGTTCTGCTTATTCCTCAGTCTTGCAATCTTCCATACAGAACCTCGGATTCTTGAACAATTCAACGCCAAAACCCGAAGTTATCGTTACTCCTTTCCATGAATCTCATGTTCAAGCTGCAGTTATTTGCTCCAAGAAACATGGCATACAAATAAGATTCCGAAGTGGGGGCCGTGACTACGAGGGCCTATCTTATGTATCATATGATCCTTTCATCATCATTGATCTTTTCAATCTTCAGACCATCCATATTGACATAGGGTCGAGTCAGGTGCTACACTTGGACAGTTGTATTACAGCATTGCACAAAAGAGTAAGGTACATGGATTTCCAGCAGGATCTTGTCCTACAGTGGGTGTGGGGGGACATATTAGCGGCGGTGGATTTGGTACTATATTCAGGAAATATATCTAGCAGCTGACAATGTTATTGATGCTAGGATTGTTGATGTCAATGGCAGACTTCTCAGCAGAAAATCCATGGGAGAAGAACTCTTCTGGCCTATCAGAGGAGGAGGAGGATCAAGCTTTGCAGTCATTCTGGCAGGGAAACTTAGATTGGTTCCTGTTCCTCCATCTGTAAAAGTTTGCAAAATTGAAAAGACCATAGAAGAAGGTGCAACCAAATTTTTCTCTAAATGGCAAGTTGTAGCAGATAAGCTCCATGAAGACCTTTTCTGACATTTGGTTGTGGAAGTTGCAAATGAAGCCAGTACAAATGATGGCGAAACTATTAAAGTGTCATTCGATTCATTGTTTCTAGGACCGGTTGAGAAGCTTCTCCTTTTGACGCAAGATAAGTTCCCGAACTGAAGTTTAGACAGCAATTGCACTGAAATGAGTTGGATCCAATCTGTGATGCACTTTGCTGGCTTCCCAATAAGCGAATCCTTGGAAGTTTTACTGAAGAGGACTCAGCCATCTAGGAGCTTCTTCAAAGCAAAATCGGACTATGTGACGCAACCCATTTCACAAGCTGGCTTGGAAGGATTATGGCAAAGACTACTTGAAGTAGGGACATCCACCTTACGGTGGAAGAATGAGTGAGATCTCTGATTCAGAAACTCCTTTCCCACATAGAAATGGAAGTATATTTGCAATCCAGTATTTGGTCACTTGAGATGATGACAAGGAAACTGAGAAACATATTAGCTGGATGAGAAGGGTGTATGCCTACATGGCATCACATGTTTCAAAGTCCCCAAGAGATGCCTATTTGAACTATAGGGATCTAGACTTGAGGAGGAACCATGATGCTAATACAAGCTATGCACAAGCAAGCATTTGGGGTTTGAAGTATTTCAAGAGTAACTTTAGGAGACTTGTTCATGTTAAGACCTTAGTTGATCCTGGTAACTTCTTTAGAAATGAACAAAGCATCCCTGTTTTACCATCTGGGCAGAAATAGAGTGTAAATAATAAATAGTTGGGTTTGGCCCAATGTAGAAAATAATAATAAATAAGTCTGCAGCCTAAACCAATGCATTCAACACTTCTCCAAAAGCTTAGACCATATTCCATCACTGTAGGAGCATAAAAGAACATATCAGTGCTATTTTCTATGTGCAGATGCAGAATACAGTAGACTCTATAATGGAAATTGTTGGATTTTAGATGCTCTGATAGCACTGTTAGGTTGTGCCTGAAGGGGTTTATAATAGTAGTGCAATAATTGAAATAACATGATTTTATTAGATTGGAGAAGAATAGTACATGGCTTTGTGTACATAGGATTACAGGCTATTGGCCTTCTCGTGGTATAGCAATTGGGAATTGTAGGCTATTGGCCCTTCACTGATGTAGCTATTAACTACTTCATATCCTGCTTGATAAAACAAGGCTTTTGGCCTTTATATGGCTATTGGCTTCCATGTGGCCACCTTGATGACTTGGATTGGTGAGCTCTTAGCTCCACTTTGCTAGATTGCTTGCAAAGTTATAGGCATTGTTGCCGACTTGTCTAAGTTCCACTGACTTGGCTTATTCCTCTTAGCCACAAGTTCTGCCCCTACTCCTTGGATTATATTCTAGAATAAACTCAAAATCATTTCTAATAGGACTTGTCTAGGGCATGAGCTATCCTTCTGGGATATTTTTTACCCCAAGCCGACATAGCCTCTTCTTCCACCACGCTTTCTAAAATTGCAGATCCCTTTCAAATGCGTGCATTACTTTTTAACAAAAATAAAGCAATATTAGTTGTATTTCTCATTTCAATACACAGAAAACACAATGATGACAGCTTCATGGAAGCAAGTGCATAACTACTGCATCACTACTGGATCATATTTCTTGTTTTTGGGTACACGTTTATGGAAAGTCTTTAATTAGTATAGAACTTACTAACAATGGTGCCCGCACGATGTTGCGGGTTTTAAAACCGTGTGAAATGTGTACGAAGTTGAAAAATATGTAGGAACGATGGTACTATTTATATAGACATGGATATCTAAATAGTGGCATCATGCTTTGTTTAGCAAGTCTAAGTTACAAAAAAATAGGATAATAACATGTTTTTTTATGCTGTTTGTCATGATTAAAATAATGACTATATTTTAATAAATCAAGTGGCAGTCAAAACATCAAAATATCGACAATATTGAGTTGCTCATTGTTCAAAAGAGTTTGAATAGGTCTTTATATATATGCTATTGGGTCGTGGAAGAGGATTTTTCTGCCTTGATCTCTGTTAGAAGGGATTCTTTCTCTTGTTAGCTCAACTGTAGAGGTGGCTTATGTTCTTTCTTGTCCTCGGCGGAGGTTTTAACTCTGTTGGTACAAATTTGGAAAATGACATGTGTTAATGTAAGCAGAATAAAGGCAGAAATAACAGGATGGTATTGCATGAGGGTGATAGAAAGTCATGACCCCCTGCCTTTGGTGGGGAAGATACTGAGAGTGAGGAGCCCAGTGAATATGTTTGTTTTGAAGATGAGAGTTCCTAGACAGAGGGTGTGATAGAAGGTATTATAGAAAGTAGGATAGTATTGCATGAGGGTGAGAGGGGTGAGCCATCAGTAGACTTTGGGTCAGAGGCATATAAGGAGATGCCGAGAAATTACACAGAGCTAGAGGCTATAGCTGATCGGGTTCTAGCCTTGCCTCATACACCAAAGGTGGGCTCGAGCAATCAGACATCACCATCGGGGTCCGTGGGTGTATCCGTGGCTTCAGCTTCAGAGGGAGTGGACATACGGGTTGGTGTCCCTTTGGCGAAGCGGAATACACTTACAGAAGTAAAGTTGGCCTAGCTTCGGACATATTATAGTGTTCCACCCTATGTGGGCTAGAGGTTACCCACTGCAGTTTATGTGGTTAGGTATCCTCCAAAGGGCGCGGTGCTGATTTTTACGGATATGCACCAGCATGACTTCAAACTACCGTTTCATCCTTGGGTGTAGATGATGTTGGCTAAGCTGGGGTATGTGCCAGGGCAATATAATCCCAACTTTTGGATTCTTCTGCATGAGGTTTACATTGCTTGGTGGTTGGCTGGGCTGGGGGAGACAACATTTGAGCAGTTCATGTACTTATACTCGATTTCAAAGCAACATGGAAGCTTTGGCTGGGTATAAGCCAATTGTCGAAAGGCAAAAGAGTTAGTCACAAGCCTTCTACTCAGAAGTCTTGGAGGAACAGGTAGTGCCTAGCTTATGGTGACTGGGAGTGTCCACCAGGGAAGACCGTCACCAAACACATTCCTACCTACTTCCAGTCTATAGGTCCTTCGCCCCATCCTTTAAGACTGATTGTTGTTTTGTTGTGTTTTACCTGCTTTCACTCTTAGTTCTCCATTTTTGCTTGTGCAAGTGTAAATGGCTAAGCAGTATTTGACTTTTGGTGCAGATTCGGTGAAGTGGGGGACGATCTCCAAGGAGTAAGAAGACGAAGTTGAGAGGGTAAGGTCACTGTTGCCAGAGACCGAGCGTTAGTGCCGAAACTTAGTCACCTAGAAGAATCTATTCGAGTTCGGAGTCTTGCAAGTGAGTAAGTACCTGGGCTATCTTTGTTGTATGTCTTCTGATTCCGTTTTGTGGTTGTACCTAACTTAGCCTTTGATGTGCAGTAGCAGGTGTTATAAAAGGAAGCACGAAGGTGGTGGTGGATATTGATGAGGCCGAGATGCATAAGCGAGTGAGGGAGTCTGGCCAAGAATGCGGAGAAGGGGGATTCCCAACAGGCTACTGGGAAACGCCCTAGAGATGACGAGGATGGGCGGGTTGCCGACGTTTTGGGGAAGATGAAGGCACTGGAGGAAGCTCGCTGAGACTTCCTCCTTTTGATTTGCTGGCACTGCCGAAGCTCCTCTTCGGTCTTGAGGATGTTTTTGCTGAAGGGGTGGAGAAAATGGACTTCTCCAAGCTGCGTTGGTAGAAGAATGAGGTGAACCTGGCTATGCATCGGCAAGAGATTCCCTTGGTGAACATCTTCCTGGAAGGCATGAAGAGTGACCCCGAGACTCTAGCGAGGACTTAGGCTTCTTCCTTTGCAAATAGTGCCAAGAAGACGATCCTTACTTCAGCTTATGTAAGTTATCTCGGTTTGTGAATTTGTTCTTATCATTCTGGTTTGCTCAGACTGATGATGCTTTGTTTTGAAGGCCTTTGGCAAGATGTATGTCAACATGGCTAAGGCGGATAAGGAGATCCATAGGCTGAAGAGGCGCGATGAGATGGCCAAAGGCAAGGTAGCGGAGGTACATGAGGCCATCCGAAAGAGGAACGCCCTGCTGTAGCATAAGGCAGAGCTGGCCAAAGAGGTGGAAGAACTGAAACAATCGAAGCTGTCTAGTCGTTTCGAAGTTCAGAGGAGTTGCGCAGCTATATCATGGATCGGTTAGTCGATGAACAGTTTCGTTGGAAGGATAGGCTGGCGAGGTTCAATACTTCGGTTGAGATCAATTTCGATACGAGCTGCAACCCACCTAGCCTCACTACCGATGTCACTGCCGTTGCGCCAGAGTCAGAGCCGGCCACCGCGGATGCCTCTTCTACTGAGTTCTGAAGACGTTACCTTCCTTGTGTATTCTAGTTATTTTTTGGAATACTTGATGTTTATTTCTGATTTGTATGAACATTTTGCCTTGCTTGGGGCAAGGTTATTTGGATTTGCTATGATATTGGACTTGTTGTCATTTGATATCAGTTGTGCTAGCGAAAAGATAATCATGTGAATGATGAGAATTAGCCAGAGTCGGGCGTTTCATTAAATAGGTGCTGAAAGGCAAAAGGTACAAGAGTTGGTTGACGCAAGGCTCAAGACCAAAATCTAAGAAAACATAATGTCCTAGGGTCTAGGTGTGTTTACTTATAGTAGTACTTGAGGTGATCACCATTCCAAGGATGAGGCAAAGTCTTGCCTTGGGATCACGAAGTTGATAAGTGTTGAGGTGGCAGACTTTGGTAATCTCATAAGGACCTTCCCATGTAGGGCCAATGTACCTTCAGTAGGGTTCTTGGTGGCCAAGTAAACCTTGTGCATGACCCAGTCCCCAATCTTGAAAGCACAGGGTTTGACTCGGGAGTCATAGAACTTGGCAATACGCTGTTTATAGGCAACATTGCGTATGTTGGATTGGTCACGAAGTTCGTCAATGAAGTTGAGGTTCAGGGCTAACTGCTTGTCATTGGCCTCGGTATCATAAGTGGAGGTTCGGTATGTGGGTTGGCCAATCTCCACTGGTGCCACGGCTTCAGTACCAAAGGAGAGAGAGAACGGTGTTTCTCCTGTGGATGTCCAGAAGGTGGTGTGGTAGGACCAGAGAACCTCTAGGAGTAGCTCTTGCCAGCAACCCTTGGCTATGTCAAGCTTGGTCTTCAAGATCTTCTTGATGATTTTGTTCACAGTTACGACCTGGCCATTGGACTGAGGATGGGCTGGGGAGGCGAAGCAAACTCGTAAATTGAGGTTGTAACAAAATTGCTTGAACTTTGCATTGTCAAATTGCCGGTCGTTGTCTGTGATGATGGTGTAGGGGATGTCGAAGGGACATACGATATTTTGCCAAATGAACGTTTCGATGCGAGATGCAGTCATGGTGGCTAAGGCTTTAGCTTCAGCCCACTTGGTGAAATAGTTCATAGCTATAATTGTATACTTGACCTGACCCTTGTCCTCATGCATAGGTCCAATGTGCTAGTGAGCGAGCGCCTGAGTGGTTGCCGCAGATGCCCTTATGAATCTCCCGAAGGACATAATTATCTTCCTCTGGAGTTAGAAAACGAAGGTAGGGGAGGCTGAAGCCATGCTAGTATAAAGTGCCACTGATGATCAAGTATCGAGCGGAGCGATAGCGAACACCCCGTGCCTCAACAGAATCAACAGGTAGTGTCTAGTTTTGCAAGAACTAAAGGATAAGGTCCATCCACGTAGGGTTGTGATCAATGGTACAGATGAATAGTGCCTGTGTGCTGGGCTGATCTAAGAACTCGATGTGGATGTTGCGTCTTATACCCTGCTCTAAGACCGTGGCTAGCCTGGCTAAAGCATCAGCATGACTTTCTCAGAGTGTGCACTTGGCTTATGTTATAAGCATCGAAAGTTGCAAGCAGGTGACGAGTATGCTGGAGGTAGGCTGTCATAGAGATGTCCTTGGCAGTGAAGTCCTGGTTGACTTGATGGACAACGAGTTATGAGTCACTGAATATCTGAATTTTCTTAGCGCCTATTTCCTTGGTTAGTCGAAGGCCAGCTAAGAGTGCTTCGTATTCGGCCACATTGTTGGAGGCATGGAATTTGAAATGGATGGCATACTTAAGGACAACTTAATCTGGGGAGATGAGGACGAGGCTATCCCTACATCCCTAGGCATTGGAGGAGCCATCCACATATAAGGTCCAAAAGAGCTGGGTCAGGTCTAGGGTGCCGTTGCTGGCGACGTGGACCTGGCTCAAGGGAAGATTGGGTTCGGTTATGATTTGGGTAGAGGTCGAAGCTTGGGGTTCCGTAAATTTTGATATGAAGTCAGCAACGGCCTGGCCCTTTGTAGCTGGGCGGGGTTTGTAGTGGATATCAAACTCACCAAGTTCAATGACCCACTTGACCAACCTGCCAGAAGTCTCTGGCTTTTGCAATACCTGCCTTAGTGGCAGATTTGTTAAGATATGGATGGTGTGCGCTTGGAAGTACGGTTTGAGGCGTCTAGCCGAAACTACCAAGGCGAATGCTGGTTTCTCAATTTCTGAGTACCGAACCTTGACATATTGTAATGCTTTGCTTACATAATGCACGAGGTGCTCAACACCTTTATGTAGTCGGACGAGCACTGAGCTAACTGTTGTGGTCGAGACGGAGATGTAAATTGTGAGGGTGTCTCCAGGCTTGGGGCTTGACAACAAAGGGGCGTGGCTCATATACTCCTTGAGCTCGCTGAAAGCTTTGTCACATTCGGCAGTCCAGGTGATGCGCCGCTTGTTGCCCTTGAGTGCCTTGAAGAAGGGGGCGCAACGATCAGTGACCTTAGAGATAAACCTGATTAGGGCTGCAACACTTCCGGTAAGGCTCTGGATGTCCTTGGTTGTCTTGGGTATCTTCATGTATAAGATGGCCTGGATTTTTTCTGGATTGGCTTCAATACCCCGCTGGCTAATCATGAAGCCAAGGAATTTCCTTGAAGCCACGCCGAAGGCACACTTCGTGGGACTTAGTCGCATGTTATACTGCTTCAGGATGGTGAACATGGTAGCTAAGTTGGAGATGTGCTAGTCAGCAGTGCAACTTTTGACTAGCATGTCATCAACATAAACCTCCATGGTGTTGCCAATCAGTTGGGTGAAGAGGGTGTTCACAAAACGTTGAGAAGTAGCCCCGGCGTTCTTGAGCCAGAAGGGCATCACCTTGTAGCAGTATAGACCACGATCAGTAATGAAGGAGATGTGGGCTTGGTCATTAGGATGCAAGAAGATCTGGTTATACTCAGAGTAAGCATCCATGAAGCTGAAGAGGGCGTGGCCAGCTGTGGCGTCCACAAGCTGGTCGATTCGAGGTAAAGGAAAGCTATCCTTTGGACAAGCCCGATTAAGGTTTGTGCAGTCCACACACATAGGCCAGCCTTTCTTTGGTTTACGAACCATCACCAAATTAGCCAGCCAGGTGGGATAGTCCACCTCCTTGATGAATCCAATGCTGCTTAGCTTATCCACCTCCCCTTTCATGGCCTCGTACCTCTCTGGGTCATAGGCGTGACGCTTCTGCCTAACGGGTCAGGGGGCAGGATTAATGCTTAGCTGATATCAGGGGATATGCTGGCCATATAATTGTAAGAACACGCGAAGACTTTAGAGTTAAGGCGAAGGAAGGCCATAGGTTAGAGCGAAGTTCTTGGGAGAGGGCGGTGTTGATCCAGAATGTCGTATGAAGGTAGACAAGCTCAAGGTCTTCTATGGGCTCGGCCTGCTATGTAACCGATTCCTCCCTAGGGTCTTCAGGTGGTTCAGAGCCTGCTTGGGGAAGGGCTGGAGCCTTGGTTACAGCGAGGGTCTCACTCTTATGCTGGCGTTTGGTGGACTTGACTGCTGAAGCATAGCAACTTTGGGCACCAAGTTGATCGCCACGCACCATACCTGTGCCATAAGGGGTAGGGAATTTCAGCAGTAGCATTTGTGTGGAAATGAAAATCTTCATTTGGGCCAAGGCTAGACGCCTAAGGATGACGTTGTAGGTTGTGGGACAGTCAACAATGAGGAAGAGAGTGGTGACCGTCGCCCGCTGTTGTGCTGAACCAATAGAGATAGGGAGATGGATGCTTTCAATGAGCTGGACAACATCACTAGAGAAGCTCACAAAAGGTGTGATGCTTCGGTCGAACAAATGAGTAGGGACCTGGAGCTCGTTGAAAGCATCAGCAAACATCATACTGACTGAGCTGCCAGTGTCCACCAAGATACGCCCAACGTCGAAGTTAGAATTATCTGCGTAGATAATGAGTGGGTCATAATAGGGGAGAATAACACTGCGTTCCTCTTCCTCGCATAAGTTAATGGGGGCCCAACCAGATTTTTGCATCTTCGGCAAGCGTCCCTGCTCGGTGCTGAAGACCTGGTGATCATAGATGGAGTGGACAAAATGTTTGATGGAGTTGTTGGAGGTCCCAGACATGGTAGGACCACTAGTCCTTGAGGAGAACGACCTTGCATGAGCATCTATACTACAATAGGCTTGTATTCTTGCAAGTAACTACCTAAAATTTAAAGTAGATAAAGATGATTATGAAATTGGTTGATACTAAAAATAAATTTAACAAAAACAAATATGATCGAAGGAAAGAGTTTTAAAATATCAATTTATAAAAGCACTAGAGTTTTACCATCACCTAGCAATCCCATGAATTTTTATCAATTACTTATGATTCCCACATGCCACTTTGAAGGTTAGGTTTTCCTAATTTATATTCTACTTGGAACCCCCAACATAGAACGTATATCCGACATGCAACCCGTCCGGACGTTCGTATCAAATCTGAACATGAAAGACTCATTAAGTTTTGTGAAAACCCTTTGAAAAACCATGCAACCCTTAAGATGTGGTGTTCATCTTAAGTGAAATTACAATTATTAATCACAAGAAGCCAACGTCAATTTCAGGGAACCTTTCGACCAAAATTGCATTTAATTACTTTTCTAAAGATCCTAATGGTGATCAGGCATTAAGACAATTAGATAGTTTAAAACAGTGATTAACAATTCAAAGTATGCATGCACTCAATCATAAGCAATTAAATAAAAATCACATATTCATGCTAAGGTTCAAGGCTTCACCATAGCAAATGAAATTTAGTTATGCATATTCATAATTGAAATTCAAGAAAATATCATTCGAATGAATAAGAATGAAAACACCTGAAAGTCGTGAAAATCAAAAACCTTAGCAAATGCTCCAAAAGCCAAAAAGAAGTTCCAAAATTTTCTGTGAACCTAGCTGTCCAATTCCCACGAGGAAACTAAGTTAAAATAAAATAATACTAGGAAATAAAGTCCAAATTGGACTAGGAGAATCTGTCCATAATCTGCCTAGCCATGTTTTGGGCTCAAATCTCCTCCAAATTTGGCCCAAGATAGCTTGTTTTAAAGATAAAAATATTCTGAACACTTCTCTAGACGGCCACGAAAGCATCCGAGGTCATCTTGGGCTCCAAAAATGCAATAAATGCCCAAAACGTCACTATTACAGCACTGCGCACTGCTCCTTTATTTTATTGCCAGAAAATAACCGCTTGGTAGAAAATCTGAAATTTTGACACGATCAATCTAAATGACTCACGGACGTCCTCCAATTGAAATTACTCCAAAATTCATCCATTTTGATTATGTTTTGCTCCAGAGGAAGTCGAAAGCCTTATATTAGATATATAATTCAAAGTATCAAAATTCTTCCAAAATATTAACCAAAATATATTAAGAATGAGGTTAAATATATAATATAAAATATACTCATCAACCATCACTGATGGTAGAGATCATGTTGATCTGACGTTGGCGAGAGTTAGATGGGAATAGGAAGTTGTGCACATTTTTATCCAGCTTCCCTTCACGGATGAGTCCTTTAATGATGTTGCACAAATCAATGCAAGATTCTTTCTTTATGCATCAGCCTTTGAGAGTTTTAGGATTGAGATGACTACATGCATTTCATATGGTCATAATTAAACATTATATTGGTGGTTACTTGCTGTCCAAACAATGAAATAATAATGCAACTTTTTCCAAATTTTTTATGATAACTTCTTTAATATGAATTGAAATGAGTGACAAAAAGCGACAATTGAGATTATTAAATCATTTGTATGTCCAATTTTAGAATAAGTTTTTGACACGACTCTAAATCGGTAGGTATTTGTTACACGGTGTGGGGGACCACACTAGAGGAGGTGGATTTGGTACCTTGTTCAGGTGATCACGTTTAGTCAAGTGTTTATGAAGAAACTTGTTTCTATTGTAAACGTGTTTGAATAGTCTGCATCCTCTACCAATGTATTCAACACTTCTCCAGGAGCATCAAAGAATATATCAGTGCTATTTTCTTTGTGTTGTATTGTTGGAATTTTAAAAGGTTTTAAAAATTTAACCATTTTATTTATTTAATTACTTTGGTTGTTTTATTTTATTTATTGTGAGGGTTATAAATATTTAATATTTAGGTTTTATTTCTGGTTGGTGAATGCCTTAATTTTTTGGTAGGTGAACTTTTATGGTTGGTGAAGGTTACATGTTTTTGGATGCCTATAAAAGGCCACTCCTCCTTCTCATTTGTTATACACACAATACACACAATACACACAATACACACAATAACACACAATACATTATCAGAATATCACATACACATTCTAATTCTCTCCTTGTCTACTTTTACATATATTCTCTACTTTATATTATTATTATTTTGGGCAATGGTTATGTGACTTGGATACCTATATCTGTCTGTGAATGTGCTCATAGCGGATCTTGAGTTTGTGTACAAGGGGTCGTATCTTGGAGTCTTGTAGACCGTCAGTACCTGCACGTAGGGAGGCTACAAAGGCTTTAGGACAGCGTCTTTGACGTGCTTCACCGTACCAAACTCACCTTCTTACTTATTATTTATTTTCCTTTTACTTACCTATTATTTTGTTTTCTTCAATTTCATTATACCTTCAAAACTTTCCAATTTGTTTATATGTTATTTATAATATAAATATTTTGTATTTGGCTTTACGGAAAGAGGAAAACTATTATTTTTTATAACAATCTAAAGCCTTTGTAAGTTAAAGTTGTTTTCTTCCCGTATTCCTAGCTTTAATATCTTTTAACTCTTTGACTGAAGCTTTTGCATTTGTATTGGATTTTCAAAATGAAAATTACGATTTATTTTGGGTAGATACAGTTTGAAGCTTTCATATTGTCTATACAATTTCAACTGCTTTAAATATTGTTGGTACATTTATATGTTTATAATTTGTTGCTAACGTTTGGGAAATTACTGCTAGTGTTTGAAAATAAAACCTACCGACTAATTTATGTGGTATTATTATTATAGCTCAACGTATTATTATTTTATGTGGTGTGTCCGTTTTCTACAGCACAATTGTTTTTAAAATATATTTCAGAATCTTAAAATTGTTAATAGCATTCAAAAGCTAATTAATGACCATTGAAATAATGGAAAATATATATATTGAAGTGAGCTATGTTTTTCTAAGCTACTGTTTGTTTTAAATAGCTTCTATTGTTTCATTACGGATTACTTTATTATTACTCATTAATTAATTTACGTTGAAACATCCAATATTGAATGGTTGAAGTGTTTAAAACCGAAACGTTGAAGTGTTTCAAAATCTTTGATCTTTTTTTCCTTTTAATTGAAATTTCAAAGCAAATATATATATATTTAGAACAAGTATATATATTTGATTTTATTGTGTTGGGCCTTTTTACATTGCCTTCATTCATTTTGGTTGCCATCAATCTTCTTTTATATAACGGTCCCTTATTTTTTGTTGGACTTAATGTCATTTTATTGTTCTTACTTTTGGAAGTCCTTCATACCAACGTAAGAACCAATTATAATATATTCTTAGCACTAAAGTTTAGTGTTTGAAATTACTGTTTTAATGTTGGGTTTTTATACACTATCTTTATGTGGTTTAATGCATTATGAAGGAATAAAGCATTATTGGTCAACAGACAATTAAGTTTTCTTTTATGAAGATAAATTTGATTTGAATATTCAATTGTTGCATCCTTGCAAATCTGTGTAGTATACTACTTACTTTGGTTTCAAATTCTTGAAAGAAAAAAGGTGCAAACAGTTTTTTTTAGTTTAATTCTGAATTCAAAATCTAATATTGCGTCAGTTTTAGATTTGGCCTATCTGTGTATTCAATTTTTATATTGATTCTTATTTTCATTTATATCTATTAATTTTTGCAAAAACGTGCAAAGAATTTATGTGATATTATTGCAAGTTTTATTGAGCCTAATTATTCTTTATTTTGATGGCTGTCATTGCTTTGAATTTGGGAGAAAAACCTATGTTTTTTTTTTTTTGTAGGATAAATGTATCACTTTAACACCTTGGACGTTAGCTCCTTTTGATTCCAGAATTAGTTAATTGCTCTTAACTTCTTTTGGAAGCTTTTGCATTTCACATTCAATTACGAGATTTTATTTCTTTTTTAATTTATGCAGCTTTAGTTTCAAAACTTTAATGTCAATTTCATGACATTTAGAGCTTTTATTTTGGCAGTAAAATTGTTGATATTGTTAGGTGATTATTGCCTTTAATGTTCTAATCATTTATGCAATTTAATTACATCTTTGTTTTAATGCCTTGGATTCTTTTTAAAGTTGCCAACACCTATATATTTCGATTGTGCAATCCTTCATATTAGTTACTTGAGTTAATCTTGATACAAATATATTGAGTGAACTAATGTTCTTTTGATTATAAAGTCTTGACAGATGTCACATTGAGTTAATTGCCATGAAGTGTACACTGTGGAATCCTCCTGAGAAAACTGAAATGAAATAATAAATTATATCACTGTAAGTGGCATTAATTTTGAGTTTTGGTGTAAGGCTTTCAAACCCTAAATTTTTGAGGCATTTTTTTCTTTTGAGGCTTTCGATGGTTTTATTATATTTACAATGACTATCAAGATGACTGTGAGTACATATCTTATGAATTTAAAATTAAATAAATTTTGGTACAATCTTCATATATTTTGAGAATTCCCTAATTTGTGGGGGTTGAGTTTTTCCTTAACTATGTGGGTATTTGTTGGAATTTTTGTGGGTATTTCAAATACAAAATTAATATCAATACTTATTTTTTAAAATTTAATATTCCAGTTTTTGAGTGATTTGATTACCTCTTTAAAACTGAAGTTATTTTGTACATTTATTATATAAGTTTTCATATCTCCTTTATTCAGATTTATTCTATTTTAATTAACGCTCAATGCTTATGTTATTTGCATTTTGATAATTATTAATATTTTTATTTTAAAACGTGTGGACCAATTTGTGGAAGTTGAATTTTCCTAAATGGGAACTTTAGTACTGTAATTTAATTTGTTAGTAACATTAAGCAATTTTTGCTTTTATACTGGAAAATATTAGATTCATTTCCTTCTCTCTTTCCCATATTTTTGTGTGTTTTCAATTTCTTTATGCTCTCATGGGAAAGATTCATTTAGTGACATAATACTTTTTATATTTTATTGGCAAACATACTGTGTCTGTATGAAATTTGTTTCATTATGCAAGTTTATTATGAGACTAATTTATCTTCAATTTGATACGAAAATATTTGCAACTAATGATGATTTTGGCATAAAATTTTGGTAGAGACTTCTTATTGTCTTATAGGTTCATATTGAGAATCGACAAGATACAATTTCAACTTGGATATGTGATCATGATTTCAACCATTTGGAGTGCACAAAAGGGAGTAAGGGTATCCTGAAATACTCAGTGTTTATAGTTAAATTTATTTAATGAATTAATTGTTATATTGTTGTTCATAAGTGGTAGCAGGTGTACTCAAAGTTTCATGGACTTGAGAGGTACTCTTGATCAGAAGATTTAATGTATGATGTATTTCCATTATACTTAACTATATACCAATGCGTATTTAATTTCCAATTATACTGAGGTGAAATCCATTAATTATTTGTGTGCAAGATTGTGTAGGAAATATTTTAATAACATGCAGGTTTAAAGCGTGCTAAAATGGAGAACAAAGACATGACCTACATTATATATGCCTTGTGAAGGCTAGTTTTGATATGCATGCCTCGTGGAGGAGGCTATTAATGCAAAATGTCGAGGGGGATGTGCTTAAGCCCATAAGGGAGTCACCTAGGGAGGTAACCCAACTTCTGTGATTGGAGATCCCATGAAGGAAGTTCAATGTGGTAGAAACAATCCATATTGCGTGACTCATATAGCACTCATAAAACTATGGAGATATCCTTGAGATATTCTTTTGCTCATCCCTAAGGCAAAAGTGCTATTTTATGTGACGTTAGGAAGGGATTTATCCCTGAATGAATTTCGAGGCGGGCAAACTCCCGCAGGGTGCAGGTCACATGTACTCTTGGAGAACTCACCTAAGTGAAAGACGTCGTGAGGCTGCGACTATGAGAATTGGGCTATTCTCTAGTAACTCTCATGAGAATCAAGATTAGCGCATGGCCATAAATAGCGCTACCCCGCATCCAAGTCTCAACCAATACTATGTGTGGGATATGTTGAAGTTTGGTCAAAGGTGCCGAGTTCAATACTTTGTACACTCAGGTTCCTCAAATGGAGACTATCATCACTAAGTGAAGGTTCAAGCCCAGAAGGCACCTACACCTATTACATAGTATTATATTGCCCATATATAAATATATATTTTCACTGTTTTTTTTTTTTTTTTGTCATGGTAAAATTTTTAAAACCTTGTGGGGGATTGTTGGAATTTTAAAAAGGTTTTAAAAATTTAACCGTTTAATTTATTTAATTATTTTGGCTGTTTTATTTTATTTATTGTGGGGGTTATAAATATTTAATATTTAGGTTTTATTTCTATATTGAATGCCTTATTTTTTGGTTGGTGAATGTTATATGTTTTTGGATGCCTATAAAAGGCCATACATCTTTCACATTTGAACAACCACTATACACCATCAGAATATCACAAATCACAATCACCACCACAAACTAATTCTTTGATTTTCTACTTTTATATATATTATCTACTTTATATTATTATTTTGGCAATGGTTCTATGACTTGGATACCTATATCCGTATATGAATGTGCTCATAACGGATCTTGAGTTTGTGTACAAAGGGTCGTATCTTGGAGTCTTGTAGACCGTCAGTACCTGCACGTAGGGAGGCTACAAAGGCTTTAGGACAACGTCTTTGACGTGCTTCACCGTACCAAACTCACCTTCTTATTTATTATTTATTTTCCTTTTACTTACCTATTTATTTGTTTTCTTCAATTTCATTATACCTTCAAAACTTTCCAATTTGTTTATATGTTATTTATAATATAAATATTTTGTATTTGGCTTTACGGAAAGAGGAAAACTATTATTTTTTATAACATGTATTTCTCATTTCAACGCACAGAAAACAAATTGGTGACATTTAGTCAAGTGTTTGGTGGTCACGTTTAGTCAAGTGCTTGGTGAAGACAATTTAGACCAATGGCTGCATTTTTCTTTCAACTCAAACTACTTATATAAGTGAGCTCAGAGCTCATACCATTCCACATGCAGAGAGAAATGGAGATCTCTCACATAAAACTAGTTCCAGTCCTACTTTTCATCCTTCTCAATTCAGTTTGGTGCACAACTTCAAACTCAATTTCTGAAAGCTTTCTTCAATGCTTTTCCTCCCACATACCTTCAAACTCAAGCAGCAAAATTATTATCACCAAAAACAATCCTGCTTATTACTCAGTCTTCCAATTTTCCATACAGAATCTGAGATTCTTCAACACTCCAACACCAAAACCAGAAGCTATCATTACTCCTTTTAAACACTCTCATGTTCAAGCAGCTGTAATTTGTTCCAAGAAAGAGGGCATACAAATAAGAACCCGAAGCGGGGGGCATGACTACGAGGGCCTATCTTATGTATCGATAGCTCCTTTCATCCTGATTGATCTTTTCGAACTTCGGTCCATTGATATTGACATAGAGAATGAGATCGCTTGGGTCGAGTCTGGTGCTACTCTCGGGGAGTTGTATTACGCAATTGCACAAAAGAGTAAAGTCCATGGCTTTCCAGCAGGGACTTGTCCAACTGTTGGTGTGGGGGGACATATTAGTGGAGGTGGATATGGTTCCTTGTTCAGGAAGTATGGTATGGCAGCTGACAATGTCCTTGATGCTAAGATTGTCGACGTTAATGGCAGAGTTCTTGACAGAAAATCCATGGGAGAAGATCTCTTTTGGGCTATTAGAGGAGGGGGAGGCGCAAGCTTTGGAGTCATTCTGTCATGGAAACTTAGGTTGGTTCCGGTTCCTCCAACTGTAACAACTTACGTGGCATCAAAGACCATGGAAGAAGGTGCAACCAAACTTCTTTCTAAATGCCAAACAATAGCAGATTGGATGCCTGAAGGGTATTTCCTGCGTGTGGTTATAGGAGTTACAAATGGTACAAACGGTGGAAAAACTATTGAAGCTGAATTCAGTTTCTTGTTTCTTGAGACTTATGAGGAACTTCTTCCTTGGATGAAAGAAAACTTCCCAGAGTTCAATTTAAGCCGGAGCGCATTCACTGAAATGAGTTGGATTCAGTCTATTCTATATTCCTCTTCCTACTCAATAAATGATACAGAAGCTCTGCTTAACCGGAGTCAACAATCTAGAAGCTCCTTCAAAGGAAAATCAGACTACGTGACAGAACCACTTTCAGAAGCGGGCATGGAAGTTTTATATCAGATAATGTTTGAACTAGACGCATCCACGGTGATACTGACACCTTTTGGCGGAATAATGAGTGAGATTTCCGAATCAGAAATTCCTTTCCCACACAGAAAAGGAAACTTATATGAAATCCAGTATTTTGTCACTTGGGATGATGACAAAGATAGTGAGAAATATGTTAGCTGGACAAGAATGGCGTACGCCTACATGGCAGCATATGTTTCCAAGTCCCCAAGAGGTGCCTATTTGAACTCCAGGGATCTTGACTTGGGGATAAACAAGGATGCTAACACAAGCTATGCAGAAGCAAGCATTTGGGGTTTGAGCTACTTCAAGAATAACTTCAGGAGACTTGCTCAAGTGAAGACCGTGGTTGATCCTGGTAACTTCTTTTTTAATGAACAAAGCATCCCTGTGTTACGATCTGGAAAAATGAAACACCAACAACAACTAGCTGCGTCTCTGTAATAGAATGAACAACAAATAGATAGGTTCGGCTTCATTTGCTCATTCCATTGTACCACGTTACCAACCCACGAATAATAGAACCTCATCTGTTGCCTTTCTCTTGCTGTGAAGATTGAAATCCATTCGCAAAACAGAAGTATAATTTTATTTCAAATGATTTAAATATTTTAATTCCTGCTTTGATTGTCAAACTGTTTATTTGATGAAGTCTTCTTCTGTACAATCTCCGAGGAGATTTCTCTGCTCTGTTATCAGAACAGAGAAGACAGAACCAAATTTCAGAAGCACCTTTCTGATATCTTACTTTTAACTAGTAACAGCCTATGACTCCTGAGTTGGAGGATTGAGATGCATATGATCATATAAGTCATAATTAAGCACTCATTTGCTGCTTACTAGGTGTCCAAACAATAATGCAACTTCATTGTTTTCACAGACAAATAATAATGCAACTTTTTTTAAAAAAATTTATGATAACTTCTTTAATACGAATTGAAATGAATGACAAAAAACGACATTGCAATTATTAAATCATTTGTATCTCCAATTATAAAATAAGTTGTTGAGAAGAATCTAAATCGATAGAGTTTTGTTTTCATGCTCTTAGGTGTTCTCTAACGTATTCTTCAATATTTTATTTTTTACTTTTTGTGATATGCTTCAATATTTTAAACGAAACTTGTTTCTTGTTTTATTCTAACTGACAAAAATACGAGAAACATACTGAACCTTTGCTTTGTCTTCAATGGACACCTAATGCCCGCATTGGGATATTTAGCCATATACCCATTCTTAATACTAATGATATAAATAACTTTGCACCTTTAATTTTTATAAACAAACCTAAAAAATGAAAGCTGATCCTATTAAATTTAATTTTGATTATTAAATTACTTTGATACCCTATTGAATGTGTCGGGGTTAGGCTTGTTTTAAGAAATTGATGGCAGTTTTGTAATTTAAAACAAGTTAAAAGCCTCTTTGTTATGTTGTAAATGAGTTTTGGGTGTGTTTCTAAAGTCCATTTCATATAAGTTTTTTAAAATAATTTGGGCCCCTATATTAGGTATAATAGTGAATCTCTCACTTTTCATGGCTCTCATGTTCAAGTAGCTATAAATGATGAGAAACTTTAAAGCCTAGAGATGACGCTAAGTGAGAGAGCACGAGATGGGATGGATGGTCAAGTCGAGGATGCCAAGCAGGAGAGTACACAATTGTAAGGGCGGGGGGAACAATGGATGAGTGAGAGGAGAGGGAAAGTGGGTAATTAAAGACCATATTTGGAAGGACCCTGAAAGATTAACAAACTAGTACGTAAAGTCATTCATTTGATAAAAGTCATGAGTAAAGACAAAGAAAACTAAGTTATCATGAGTAAAACAGGCAACAAAGAGAAGATTAGTACGAAGAGAGGGAAGACAAAAAGATATTTTGAAGAAAAAATTGTGTAACACCCCGACTCCAAATTAAACCCCTTATTTAAGTTATTTAAATTATTTAAGGAAAATTACAAATTTACCCTTGAGATAGGGGTATTTTGGTTATTTTCTTACTCGGAGAGAGTTTGGAGCAGTGACTGGTATTTTTGGATAGGTCGTACTGAGAGGAGTTCGTAGACATATAGTGGGCTCGAATCGGAGTTGTAACGAAAGAGATATGGCCAAAAGAAACCCAGTGGCACAATCGTAATTATTTTGAAATGAGATTTTTATAAAAAAATCAGATTTCTCTCTCTCTCTCTCTCTCTCTCTCTCTCTCTTCTCTCTCGCGTGCGGTACAGCAGCCGGCCACATTTTGGCTGGCCGTTCTCTCCTCCGCCACCGATGACGACGGGGCTGGTACCAAAATGACCGGGCCGTCGTCCTCTTCCAACTCCAATCAGCTCCCGCCTCCAACGCCTCAGTTTCGCCGGAAAATGGAGAAGAAGCGGCCGGTGTAGTCCGAACTTCTCCTCCGTCGATCTCCCTCCTCCAACCACCGATTCCGACGAGTGAGGTATGGATTTCTACCTATTTTCCATGCTCTAGCTGATGGTTGGGTAGGATTACATCGATTCTAAGCATAGGTAATTTCATTTACAAATTGAAATTCGGCTGGTTTTGGGATCTCGATTCCAGCCACTTCTGGTCAGTTTTTGGGGTAGGTCCAAGAACAAAAGTGGTTCCAAATAAGGTGTTATACCTAGGGTAAGAGTTTGGAGCCGTGGTTTTGAGATTTTCCGGTGATGCGTAATCGCTTTGGGCACCCAACGCTGCCGGCGCGTGGGTAAGGGTAGTGAAGTTGCACTATGTCTCGATGAGATCCTTAGGTTGTCAAGAGTGCGTAGGATTTCGCGGATCTCAATTCGGACGTCGTTTGACTATCGAAAGGATATCACCTATTGCGCATTATCCGGGTTCGATAGGTTAGGATCGTTGGATGGTCTCAGATTTAACATATGTCAGTCTAGGTATTTCTAGGATCGTGTAGGAATTCACGGATCGTGAATCGGAGCCTCGGATGTTCCGATTTAATAATTTAAAGTTTATGTTTTATATTAATCGTCAGATCGTGCGATCGTAAGCGATCTGACCGTCTGATTTGAACCAAATTTGCAGGACGAGTTTCCTATACCTTGTAGAACCCATAGGAACTTTCGGATCGGAATTTGGAAGTCATGGGCCCCATGGGCCCGTTTGACCAGGGTTAGGGTAGTTTGACCCTTAGTTGACCGTGAGTCTCCCGGAGTAATCTCACATTCCTAGGGGGATTATCAGGTGCTAGATTATTGTTGAGGTTTACACAACATTAGAATTAATATATATATATATATTTATATATGTTTGTATACAGGCACAAAAAAGTCTAGAATGTCAGTTAAAAGTGCTATACGCACTACATTAGGTACCTCCCCGAATTTTGGTTACACTGCAAGTACCACCCTGTGAAAGTTAGGTCCCACGTCGCGTAGGTTATCCAGCGTGCGGACAGACCCCATACATGGCGTTGGTTGTACCGGCGTATGGGGTGATCTTGTGATAATATGTTGAGGTCGAACGTGGCGTAGGTTATCCGGCGTGTCGACAGACCCCATACGTGGCGTTGGTTGTACCGGCGTATGGGGAGATATTATGATATGATATTCAGGTCTCGCGTGGCGTAAGTTATCTGGCATTGAGACAGGCCCCATACGTGGCGTTGGTTGTACCGGTGTATAGGGAGATATTGTGATAGTATGGTATGGTCGCACGTGGCGTAGGTTATCCGGGGTGTCGACAGACCCCATACATGGCGTTGGTTGTACCGGCGTATGGGGAGATATTTTGATATGATGTTCACGTCTCGCATGAAGTAGGTTATTCGGCGTTGAGACAGGCCCTATACGTGGTGTTGGTTGTACCGGCGTATGGAGAGATATTGTGATAGTATGGTATGGTCGCATGTGGCGTAGGTTATCCGGCGTGTTGACGGGCCCCATACGGGGCGTTGATAGTACCGGTATATGGGGAGATTATGTGAAATACAGAGAAATGAAATAAGGTATTGCCTATTTGTGGAATTGGGTTTTAAGGAAGAACTACGTGTGGCTTGATAGGCCCCATACGTGGCGTTAGTAGTACCGGTGTATGGGGAGATTATGTAAAATACAGAGAAATGAAATAAGGTATTGCCTATATGTGGAATTGGGTTTTAAGGAAGAACTACGTTCGGCTTGATTTCTCAGTGAGGGTACGTAGACAGCCTAAGGTTATTAGGTGCAGCCGCGGACATAGATGTGATTGTGTTAGGAGGTTAAAACCTCGTATGTTGGATTTGGAAAAGTTAGATGATGTATGTTGTAGTTAGTAGTCATAATTCGTCTTTGAATTTATTGTTTGCCTTGTTTAAGGCATGAATTGATTTGTTAGTGTGCTTGGTAGTTTGTTGAGAATTATTGGAAGGCCGAAGACCGTTTATGTAAATTGCATGAAATTATTTTATGCATGCTGCCATTGGGAATATTAAATGTGTTTTTATGCAGGTTGAAACTTTGAGAAATGTTCAATTTACAGGGGAGACTTTGTCGAAATTTTAGCAGAAATTCTCGTACCCTTATTCCATTTTGGGAAAACGGTATAACTTTAAAGTGGGCCCGACATCGGGGTGATGTAGGGAATTTCCACAGGATTCGCCTCGGGTTTTGGAAAATTCGGGGTGGGTCCTTTTAATTGGTATCAGAGCTCTAGGTTCAATTTCCTGTGGACCCTGCACCTTATGTGCATCCTTAAGTTGTGGGCATCATTATGTGTTCCATCTCGGAATGGCACATTTGCAATGTTGAGGACGTCACAAAAGTCAAATTATTTCACAGTGGAAAATACGGAAGAGAAATTCCGTTGGATGAGTTATATGGAAGTGAAGGAGTTGTGAGTTCGACCAAAGGAGGGTCGTGACAACTATAGTAGTGGTGATGGTAATCTCAACCCTCGTTAGTTGGTATAGATATGCAACTATGAAAATCAATCAATTTGATGTTGTCAGAGAATTGTCATTCCTAAGTGAAGACATTCTGCAAGAGAGAAGAAGGAAGCAGAAGTAGAGCTGGAGCTTTACCACAAACAGAGGTTGTCTCAGAAGTTCCAGAAAACTGTGAACAGGAACCAGAGGTTTTGCATAGGGTAACAGCTGTACCTATGGTACAGTTGGATGTTCATATAACAAAGTTGTTCGTTAAGTCCGCATAGCTGTGACAAGTTCTTTAAGGGAGACAGGTTCATTGATGGCAGCCAATGAATCGACAAGGGACTTAGCATGATGAAGGTAAGCATCAATAGTGTAGAGCTTTTTTACATATCCACGGGTTGAAAACGAAGAGCAGATTCACTGGACATACTAGATTGAGAGAAATGGCATTAGAGACACTCCCAAATTGTAAGATCCCACATCAACCAACGGAAAGGGGGTGATGCGCCTTATATGTACACACCCGCATCCATCTAGCACGAGGCCTTTTGGGAGCTCACTGGCTTCGGAGTCGTAGGAACTCCGAAGTTAAGCGAGTTGGAGGCCAAAGCAATCCCAGGATGGGTGACCCACTGGGAAGTTGCTCGTGAACTCCCAGAAACAAAACCGTGAGGGCAGAGAGGGGGGCCCAAAGCGGACAATATCGTGCTACGGCGGAGTTGATCCCAGGATGTGACAATTTGGTATCAGAGCCACTCTGCCGTGTGGTGCGAGTGTGCCGACGTGGACGTCGGGCCCTTAAGGGGGGTGGATTGTAAGATCCCACATCAACCAACGGAGAGGGGATGATGTGCCTTATATGTACACACCCGCATCCATCAAGCACGAGGCCTTTTGGGAGCTCAATGGCTTAAGAGTCGTAGGAACTCCGAAGTTAAGCGAGTTTTGAGGCCAGAGCAATCCCAGGATGGGTGACCCACTGGGAAGTTGCTCGTGAGCTCCCAGAAACAAAACCGTGCGGGCAGAGAGGGGGGCCCAAAGCGGACAATATCGTGCTACGGCGGAGTTGATCCCGTGATGTGACACAAATATCCCTGGTAGCGATGCAACCGATGATGATAGAGAGAATGGAGTTAGAGATTGTACTGGTGATGTAGTTGACAATAAGTTGGTCTTGTTGGTACCATTGAGCATGGGTGGGATTGGTTTGGGTAAGGGAGGCAGTGGTGGTTGTGGGTGTTTTGATGGTAGAAGTGGAGGTTTGGGCAGAAGGTTGTTTGTGAATGCCATCAATAAATTTCTAGAGGTCATGACCGACTAAAAAGGGTTTGAGTTGACAGAGCCAAAGGAGGTAGCTGGAGTCAGTAAGCTTGATAAAATGAGAAGAGTTGGGGCTAGGGAGGGAGACGGTGGATTTAGACGAAGCCATGAGGTGGACCTAAAGGAGAGGATTGGATCGAATAAGGGAGAGGTAGGAAACCCAAGGTAAGGCTGATACCATGTAGAGAATATATTTCCTTGTATTGAACGGATTACACAAAGTCCCTGTTTATACTGATACAGGAAGTCTACTTAAGGTATGAAATCATACAATCATGAATACAATTAGATTTACAGCAGGAGAAGCTAATTGTTAGGAGGAGATTGTGAAGTTGACTTTTCCATGTGTGCTAGGAAAGGAAAGTTTGTTAACACTATTTCAGAAGCTGGCTTGGAAGGTTGATGGAAAACACTAATTGAAGTAAAGGCTTACCTGATATTGACACCTTATGGTGGAAAAATGAGTGAGATTTCCGATTCAGAAACTCCTTTCCCACACAGAAAAGGAAATCTATTCAAAACCAGTATATGGTCACTTGGGATGATGACAAGGAAACTGAGAAGTATATTGGCTTAATGAGAAAGCTATATGGAACCATTTGTTTCACAAGAGCTGCCTATTTGAATTACAAAGATCTTGACTTGGGGAGGAACAAGGATATTAATACAAGCTATCCAGAAGCAAGCATTTGCGGTTTGAAGTATTTCAGGAATAACTTTAGGAGACTTGTTCATGTTAGACCTTAGTTGATCCTGGTAACTTTTTCAGGGATGAACAAAGCACCCCTGTGTGTCCATCTAGGAAGAAATAGAGTTCCAACAATCATACTCTTCTTTAATTCGATCAAAGTGGCTAATTTATGAGATTAGATTGTGCCAAGCCAAGCTTGTGGTCCACCTTGGCTAATTATCTACCACAAGCCCAAGCCAAGCTAAGCTTGTGGGTGTTTTTTTTTTTTTTTTTTCATTCTATTTATTTATTTCCACTATAAATAATAATCTCCTTGTTTGGCTAGCCCTTTTGGAGTTTGGTTTCCACTTTGACTTCAGAGTTAGGTTTTCACCTTGACCTCGTAAATGGGTTTCCACCTTGATTTAGAGTTGGGTTTCAACTTCGACTTGGAGTTGGATTCCGCCTCAAGTTGGAGTTGGGTTCCGCCTTGACCTTGCACTTGGGTTTCCACCTCGACTTGGAGTTGGGTTCCGCCTTGACTTGGAGTTGGATTCTTCCTTGACCTCGGAGTTGGGTTCCACCTCCACTTGGAATTGCTTGACCCCAACCTCGACTTGGATTTTAGACCATACCCAAACAGTATCTTCAACATTTACATAATTGTTTATGAAGAAACTTCTTGTTATAAAATGAACTGGAATATGTGCGAATATTGAGCTGCACGTAAAGTAGATGAGACATAGTATTTAACGAGGTTCGACTATGCCTACGTCCTCGGAGAGCAGCAGTAGTAACTTTTCCACTATATAAAATAATAGGGCTACAACTTTAGTGTTTACAATATGTGTGGCTCACTGAATTTTCTCTCTTGGAGAATTTCTCTATGCTCTCTTTCCTCTCTACTCACTCACCCTCTTTCTTCCTTCTCTTCCTCTTCTTTGCCTGACTCTCATTCTTCTTTCATCTAGAGGTGTCTATACAAAGGCAAGATAATCCCTTATTTATAGGCAGATTAGTGGAGGTATCCAACCCACGTGAATGTGCACTAAGGGAAAGTTGCAAACAAACTTTACCCAAAGTCTCCAAATGAATAGTTAGTGGGCTCCACAGAAAAACCTTTACAACACTCCCCCTTAGAGACCACAAATGATATGTCGGTTGCATCATTAAAGACTTGCTTGGAGAAAACCTAGTGAGGTAGAAAACTGATGGAAGGAAGAAAGAAGAGTACAACAATCAGTATAGCATACTTCTGGATGCTCCCCCTGATTAATATCTCCCTCTGATGTCTTCATAACTATCTTTTGGAGTGAGAATCTTTCGGAGTGAGTGGAGGATGTAGCCATTAACAATTCTCGTAGTTGAGTAAGTAAATATATTTCCAGTGAGCTATCTCTATGTAAATCATAGAAATTTTCAGAGTCCGCGTTTCCAACAAAACCTGGGCTATTTGTAAGTTCACTTGAAAGAATATGCCCGTACATGGTGTTATGTGGAGATAGCATCAAATATGCCTCACATCATCCCAAAATGATGGTGATGGAGTTGAGCTCTATCTGGAAAATACGATGTCCGGTCCAATATACTTCCGAAAAATCCTTAAAGTGCCCAACGGATAATCCTCATAAAAATGCTTCAATACTTTCTTAGTATAAGCAAGAATCTCGTTGGCATAATGCTCGATCTTTAAGTCGAGACAAATATTTCTTGAACTCTTCAAGAGTTTCAATATGTTGCAAACATATTATAATCAATGTACTCACTGAGGCAATTTATGCGTATTTAGAATTGAGTACAGGTTTTGTGCTTCAGGCACATGTCCTTTAGGGACTTGCTTCATGCAATTACAATCCTTTCAGGGATTTTGTTTAAGCGATTAAACTTTATGACACATTATATAGCTTTAACCCTGCTATTTATACATCTTTAGGGAATCACTTCTGGTGATATGCTCCGTGCATTTAATAACCCTTAAAGATAACATGTTGGTCTCCGTAAATGTGCAATAAAGGGGCACAATTGAATCTGTAAATATGGAGAAAACCCAACATTCCTTGTTTCTGCCAGAAACATTGTGTCATACAAAGTAGGTATATTCCCTTTTATTCCGAACACCCAAGTATAACTTTCAGTATTAACATCTTTTGGGGTTCGTACTGTGGGTTTGTTCTTTCACGTTCATTCTCATCTATAATGGAATTGCCTCATTCCATTTTGGCCAATGATATTGTCGACATTTAATAATTGAACGTGGTTCCAATCAACACAGCCCATTGATGATTTGAGTAGCTACTCCAAAATCAAAATTTGTCATTCATTAATTCATGATCCCACCATTCTCATTTGCATGCGCATGCATCAATTAAAATCATTTCTTTGCTTTTGGGTACCCAAGCCACTTCAGGGGGCTTTTATTATGTGAGAATGTGGATTATAACCTCCAATGGAGCGTTATTTTATAGTAGGGCATGGATAATCTCCATTTAGGGAGTTGGAACATTTAGAACCCATATATCTGTCATGCTGCAGGCATGCCACAGATTAATACATACATGTCAATTAATTTCTGGGACTTTAACCCATACAATTTGCTATGCATTAGGCGTGCACAATATCAATATTGACATGTTAAAGGATTGTCCTTTCGGGACTTCAATCCACATCATTTGCTACGCAACAGGCGTGCATCATATTGATCACTGCTATACCCATATTCTGTTCTTATGGGACTTTAATCTGTGCAGTGTATTATCAATGTATCCAACTTGCAATCTGTAAAATTTGCATTAATAATTCATGGATACATACAAGCCATTCTTTTGGAACGGACTTATCTCCCCATTTGGTTACCTTTCAAGATAAAATATCAAATAAGTATATAAGCATAAAATAACACAAGTATTGCTTACATCCTTAGGTGGGAGAAACTTTTCTCAAGTATCATTCAAGCTCGTATCGGCCCAGTAAATATAATGTAGCGCTTGATGATCTAGTTATATCCTGCAAGAGCAAAAATCACAATTCTTCTCTCTGTCAAAAACAAATAACCCTCAGAGTTAGGATCACTGCATGGATTCTTTCTTCGGATGTTCATTCTAAAGAAATAAAATCCCTTATGAACAAAGAGTTATAAAAAGAAAGAAAAGATACAAAAATTGTGATATTGATTGCAAGGTAAGGTAAGCAATCAGGTGAGGAAGCTGGATGAGAGCAGACAACAAACTCTCATTTCTCCTAGTCTAGAAGAACTTCAGGAGATTAGAGCATGTGGTCGCCTTCACAGTTCCCCAATGTAGCAGAAACGTGATCAGGGATAGTCTCGCTTCCTGAATGGATGATCAGAGATAGTCTTGCTTCTTAAGCACATTGAGTGCTCACTGATATGAAAAATAAGTGATATCGCATCACTAGATCTGGATCTGCAAAGAAAATTTCGTTAGTAACACATTTATACACAAATACAAGGAATAGGTAGAACCGGTGAATTTCAAATTAACCATAGGAAAATTGCGAGATTCTCGGGGTACTTTTGAAAAAGTAGCTCCGTGAAATCCGCAAAGCAAGATCGGCTTTGACGAAAATAATACTTGAAAACGCCGAAAGTGCCGACAAACATTAATGGAGGCCGCGTGAAGTTTTGGAATCTGGAAAAGAAAAAGAGAATATGGGGATCCGAGAAGATATTGGGATCCTGGAAAATGTAGCCATATTTCCTCCTATAGATATTGCCTTTGCAAAACTTGATTGGAGCAACTGCGTTTCAACTCAACTTCCTTCATTTTCTGAAACTTTAGTTTTTCTAAGACTTTCTTCTAAACCTTCTTAAAATGGCTTCCTCTTCTTCCTGCCCAAATTATTTCAATTTAAATTATGCTCCCACAACAACCAATGACGCCAAAGTTTGGCGTCCATCCTTTGTATCCCAAAATCGTCATCTCACAATTAATGATTCTGTGATGATGAATGATGCTACTGCTGTCATAGTAGCTAGGAATTTCATTACTCCAATGGATGAAATACTGTTGACAGGGAGGTTTGAGGAAGAGGCTATTGATGACTCAATGGCTTCTAGCATTCAGAGTGCTGCTTCTGTTTCTAACATGGCTGATCGTTTGCGTGCCAGAGCAAACGAGGTTCAGAAGCTAACAACTGAAAATTCGTCTCTTCAAAGAATGCTTCATGAGTCTCAACAGGAGGTTGAGAAACTTAAAGGAGAGAATAATGCCTTGTTGAAACTGGTGAGTTCGTACTCCGTTGATACACTGAGAAGGCTAGACATGCTGCAGGTCTCCAATGAAAGAATTTTGGGAGACCACGAGAGGCTCATGGCTAAGCTTAAGAGGCGCCGTCCTCTTCCTTCAGAGGCTTCCAGAACATAATGTAATTTTATAGATTTTACAGGGCCTGCACCTTCATTGCAGGTGGAAAAAATCTATCTGTTGTATGCTCCTTTCCTGTTATAATAATTGCGCACATTCTTAAACTTGCACCTGTGGTTTTTACGTCTTTTCAAAATGACGGTTTGGAACCTTGTGCCTTATAGGTTCAAATAACCACATCGACTCTCCCAAATTTCATATTTCAATGCATGTGAGCCCGGAACTTCTGGCCCGGGTTAAACACAAACTCAGAATTTATTCGCCCTTTTCAAATGGACATGAAATATGAATTGAGTAAAAGCCACGATAATATCGCAATATAGTAGTGAAGAGCATTAACTACTATATACCCACAACTTCAAGTTCAGGATATCTCATATATTTGGATCCATGGGCTTCCGGCCCAGATATAATAAAATATGTGGGGAGCCTCAATTCATCATTTGAAGTTTATACTGATATTATCCATTTCGCGGTGTATTCTTAACAACCGGAATTCACAAAATATATTTCTTCCTTGAGGTGTCGATTATAACAAAATTGAACTTTATTAAATTCATCATCTTCTTATGCCAAAGAAATATGTGGCGTACCACAATCTGCAATAATACCTCAAGGGTTGTCCATTTAACTGTTGGAACTTTAGGTTCTCAACACTGTTAGATTTTGAACATATTTCAAGCAAAGCCAAAATCACATATTCTCATGGTATGGACATTTTTACAATTTTCTGTACATATTTCGGGACTTCAAGCCCTTACATAATTGTCCATATTTTGAGGAACTTCTGGCATCTTATTTAATTGCTCATCCATGAGTTTAAGGAACTGCAGGTTCCCTTTTGTATATAGTGACGGTTTACCCAAAATGGTTAATATTTATGCATACGTCACTATTCATGTATATAGTACTATTCATCAAGTCATGAATACGTATCTATTCATGTGTACAGTACATTTGCCAGTACAGTTATTATTCATGTGTACGGCACTTTTAACCAATACGGTACTGTTACATCATCAAGGAACTCTAGGTCCTTATTTACATGTTCAAGGATCAAGGATCTTTAAGTCCGATCTCTTGTTTACAAGTATAGTACCGGAGAGACTGCCAGCTCTCATATCATTATCATCATCAAGGATCTTCAGGTCCTGATGTAATTGTATGATGAGGATCAAGGAACTTCTGGTCCTGATCTGCATACTGTAAAAACTCATCATACCGCACAATTAATCCATAAAATAAATTGCTGGTAAATAAATTACTGGTATGGACGATAAACCCGCACCATACTTTAAATAAATGTAAATGTGCGGTAAAATAAATTCATAAATTAAATTGCTTGCTGTATGGACGTTAATCCGCACCATACCTTAAATAAAATTAAATGTGCGGTAAAGTAAATTCATAAAGTATGAGGGTAAATTCCACATCATACTTTAAGTAAAAGTAAATGTGCGATAAAGTAAACGTGCTTGTATGGGCACTAATTCTGCTCCATGCATTTAAATAAAAATAAAAGCATGGACGATAAACCCGCGCCACCCTTTTAAATAGATACTATTGTATGGGTAATAAACCTACACCATACAGTAAATAAATTGTATGGGTAATGAACCTACACCATACAATAAATAAAGTAACTGTGTGGATAAAACCGCCACTATATATATATATATATTCATAAAGTATATCAGTATTATAAATATATATATATATACATTTTATATTATATTATCACCTTTCAATATTAATATTATAATTATATATATATATATATATATAAGATAACCATATATAAAAGTAAACAATAATCGAATGATAAGGATGTGTTCTGTGTATATACATGCTCCCAATTGCATATGTTCATTTCTTTTTGCCATTATAATATATTAAACCAAAAACAGCTTTCCAACATATCTTATCATATTAAATTGGTTTTGTGCATGTTTTAATTCAAGCCTCTGCTTTTCCAATGTCACCAGTACACCAGAGAGCTTCTCGTGCTGATAACGTGTTATAAAATGAACTGGAATATGTGCGAATATTGAGCTGCACGTAAAGCAGATGAGACACAGCATTTAACGAGGTTCGACTAGGCTTACGTCCTCGGAGAGCAGCAGCATTAACTTTTCCACTATATAAAATAATAGGGCTACAACTTTAGTGTTTATAATATGTGTAGCTCACTGAATTTTCTCTCTTGGAGAATTTCTCTATGCTCTCTTTCCTCTCTACTCACTCACCCTCTTTCTTCCTTCTCTTCCTCTTCTCTGCCTGACTGTCATTCTTCTCTCGTCTGGAGGTGTCTATGCAAAGGCAGGATAATGCCTTATTTATAGGTAGATTGGTAGAGGTAGCCAACCCACGTGAATGTGCACTAAGGGAAAGTTGCAGACAAACTTTACCCAAAATCTCCAAATGAATAGTTAGTGGGCTCCACACAAAAACCTTTACACCACTTCTTCCTTTTTGAAAACATTTTTTGAAAGGTCTAAAAATACTGTATAACCTTTTTCTTTTTCAGTCTCTTGCGTATGCTCCTATCTTTTCAATTATTGAAAAATCATCGATGGTTATCCAATGGCTGCATTGTTCTTTCAACTCAAACTACCTATATAAGTGAGCTCAGAGCTCATACCATTCCACATGCACAGAGAAATAGAGATCTCACACGCAAAACTAGTTCCACTTCTACTTCTCATCCTTCTCAACTCAGTTTGGTGCACAACTTGCGAACTCAATTTCTGAAAGCTTTCTTCTAGGTTTTTCCTTCCACAACTTGAAACTCAATTTCTGATATTTTTCTTTTCCTATTTTGAGAGGCGATAATATACTAAACTCACACACACTACAAGGATAGTAGGAATCGAACCCAGGACTTTGTCTGGGGGAGCAATTGCTCCAAACAACAACATTAGTGGGTACTTTACTTCTAATATCTATATTTTAGTGAGTAGCAAGAAGGTTTAATAATCAGCATTCATTTGCTGCTTACTAGGTGTCCGAACAATAATGCAACTTCATTGTTTTCACAGACAAATAATAATGCAACAGTTTATTTATTTATTTTTACAACGACTTCTTTAATATGAATGACAAAAAACGACAATTAAGAGGGTTTATTTTATGATGATGTGGATAATATGATCCACATTGCGATTATTAAAATCATTTGTATCTCAAATTATAAAATAAGTTTTTGAGAAGACTCTAAATCGGTAGAGTTTTGTTACTTGTTTCTTCTATAATAACTGACAGAAGAAAGAGACACATACTGAACCTTTGCTTTGTCTTCAATATGCACACCTAATGCCTGCAATAATCTTTCAAGTGAGCTAAGAGCTCATGCATTTCATACAGAGGAAATGAAAATGGTGACCTTACACATGAAACTACTTCCTCTACTTTTCATCCTTTTTGTTAGAATTGTAAGGGAAACAAGAAAGTGATTTTATTAGATTGGAGGAGAACTCTGCCCATGGGAGAAGAACTCTTATGGGCTATCAGAGGAGGATGAGGCTCGAGCTTTGCAGTCATTCTGGCCATATAAGAAGGTGTAACAGATAAGCTCCATGAAGACCTTTTCTTACATTTGGTTGTGGAAGTTGCAAATGAAGCCGGTGCAACTGATGGCAAAACTATTAAAGTGTCGTTTGATTCGTTGTTTCTTGGACCGGTTTAGAAGCTTCTCCTTTTGATGCAAGATAAGTTCCCGGACTTGAGTTTAGACCACAGCAATTGCACTGAAATGAGTTGGATCCAGTCTGTGATGTACTTTGCTGGCTTCCCAATAAGCGAATATTTGGAAGTTTTGCTGAAAAGGACTCAGCCATCTAGGAGCTTCTTCAAAGCAAAATCGGACAATGTGACGCAACCCATTTCACAAGCTGGCTTGGAAGGTTTGTGGCAAAGACTACTTGAAGTAGAGACATCCCAGTTGACATTGACACCTTACGGTGGAAGAATGAGTGAGATATCTTATTCAGAAACTCCTTTCCCACATAGAAATGGAAGTATATTTGCAATCCAGTATTTGGTCACTTGGGATGATGACAAGGAAACTGAGAAACATATTAGCTGGATGAGAAGGGTGTATGCCTACATGGCATCACATGTTTCAAAGTCCCCAAGAGCTGCCTATTTGAACTATAGGGATCTAGACTTGGGGAGGAACCATGATGCTAATACAAGCTATGCACAAGCAAGCATTTGGGGTTTGAAGTATTTCAAGAGTAACTTTAGGAGACTTGTTCATGTAAAGACCTTAGTTGGTCCTGGTAACTTCTTTAGAAATGAACAAAGCATCCCTGTTTTACCATATGGGCAGAAATAGAGTGTAAATAATAAATAGTTGGGTTTGGCCCAATGTAGAAAATAATAATAAATAAGTCTGCAGCCTAAACCAATGCATTCAACACTTCTCCAAAAGCTTAGACCATATTCCATCACTGTAGGAGCATAAAAGAACATATCAGTGCTATTTTCTATGTGCAGATGCAGAATACAGTAGACTCTATAATGGAAATTGTTGGATTTTAGATGCTCTGATAGCACTGTTAGGTTGTGCCTGAAGGGGTTTATAATAGTAGTGCAATAATTGAAATAACATGATTTTATTAGATTGGAGAAGAATAGTACATGGCTTTGTGTACATAGGATTACAGGCTATTGGCCTTCTCGTGGTATAGCAATTGGGAATTGTAGGCTATTGGCCCTTCACTGATGTAGCTATTAACTACTTCATATCCTGCTTGATAAAACAAGGCTTTTGGCCTTTATATGGCTATTGGCTTCCATGTGGCCACCTTGATGACTTGGATTGGTGAGCTCTTAGCTCCACTTTGCTAGATTGCTTGCAAAGTTATAGGCATTGTTGCCGACTTGTCTAAGTTCCACTGACTTGGCTTATTCCTCTTAGCCACAAGTTCTGCCCCTACTCCTTGGATTATATTCTAGAATAAACTCAAAATCATTTCTAATAGGACTTGTCTAGGGCATGAGCTATTCTTCTGGGATATTTTTTACCCCAAGCCGACATAGCCTCTTCTTCCACCACGCTTTCTAAAATTGCAGATCCCTTTCAAATGCGTGCATTATTTTTTAACAAAAATAAAGCAATATTAGTTGTATTTCTCATTTCAACGCACAGAAAACAAAATGATGACAGCTTCACGGAAGCAAGTGCATAACTACTGCATCACTACTGGATCATATTTCTTGTTTTTGGGTACACGTTTATGGAAAGTCTTTAATTAGCATAGAACTTACTAACAATGGTGCCCGCACGATGTTGCGGGTTTTAAAACCGTGTGAAATGTGTACGAAGTTGAAAAATATGTAGGAATGATGGTACTATTTATATAGACATGGATATCTAAATAGTGGCATCATGCTTTGTTTAGCAAGTCTAAGTTACAAAAAAATAGGATAATAACATGTTTTTTTATGCTGTTTGTCATGATTAAAATACTGACTATATTTTAATAAATCAAGTGGCAGTCAAAACATCAAAATATCGACAATATTGAGTTGCTCATTGTTCAAAAGAGTTTGAATAGGTCTTTATATATATGCTATTGGGTCGTGGAAGAGGATTTTTCTGCCTTGATCTCTGTTAGAAGGGATTCTTTCTCTTGTTAGCTCAGCTGTAGAGGTGGCTTGTGTTCTTTCTTGTCCTCGGCGGAGGTTTTAACTCTGTTGGTACAAATTTGGAAAATGACATGTGTTAATGTAAGCAGAATAAAGGCAGAAATAACAGGTTATAGGTTATAGTTTTGTTCATTACATCTAAACAATCTGATACGGCCATCAAATTAGTATTAGGCCATCAAATTTTTTCCATCTCTTTCATTTGTAAACTCTAATGGGTTTGAACAAAATGTACTCATAACCTACCCCTTAATTGGTGGGAACAGTTTTTTCACTAACGCCCTTAACTATGTAAATAACTACATTTAAAAAGTAGGCAAACAGATAATAAACAAACAGGAATTCTCATGTTTCACCTCTAAGAACCAATAAATTGCAGAAATTGTAAATTGAAATCAAGTTATGTTCCTGTATTCAATGAAAGAGAGCAAACTTACATTTGAATCTGCAGTGAAGTTGAAAAACTAGAATAAGATTCCCAAGACCAAGAAAATAATTCCAACAATAATACCCAATGACTCAGGCCTGCAAACACAAATGGAACATTAACTATAAAAGATAAGTTGGGGGTACGAAACATCAGACTAATATAATAGACTATTTATATTTTGGAAAAGTAAAAAAGAGGATCTTCTCCGGTGCACACTTCATAATATTTGGATTTTGTATTTTCCAGAACAAACCTTCTGAAATAGAAATCCAAATTTCTCAGTAAAATTAATTTCTAGGGAATAAAAAGAAAAAACCAAAGTCAAAACTATGGATGATAATCACTGTGCCTTAATTGTCTAAAACATTGATGCTGCAAATCATCAAACTATCCATAAACAAGAGTCTAAACAATGAGCTCCAAAGACTCAGTAACATGGATGAAAGAGTTGAGCTGCAAATTTAGCATGCAGCAGAACCTATATAATTTTGGAATGGACCCCAACAGAAATCACAACCTCTTTTACATTTCCTTTTCTCATACCAACAAATGGAAACATGAAAATATGAGGATATGAAGCGAAGACTGGTTTGTTTTCAAATTCATTCAGAGGACAATGACATCTTAATTGTGAGCGAAGACAGTTCCTACAACTCTGTCCTTGTGTATCATAAAGTTCTAATTCATCAAAATTATCTATCAGCCTCAGCATGACGCGAGACAGCGGTCTGCTTATATACCAAAAAATAAATAGACACACAAACATATATATATATATATATATATATTACAACTAAAATTATTGCAGTTGTGGTTCATTAGGCACAAATAACTTGAGTTTAAATAATTAGCACCACAATAAATAAGTTGATAATCTGAAGCCACCAAAATACCCGGTTCACATGATGCCTTGAATCTTAAACCTAAAAATTGGTTAGAATATTACCCTGGAGAAGTTTTATGTGCTGGTTCCACCTTCAGTTTTTGAAGCTGACCGATAAAGAAAATATCGACCTCATTCAATGCAATGTGAGAACAAATACTCAACAAAAGTACTTGCAGCATAGAGTGCTTCAAAATTTACCTGACCTGCAAGTTGAATAATAAAGAAGTCTTCTGCACCAACCACCAACGAGAAAAGCATTTGGAAAAAGAGGAAATTGCCTTAAGAAGCTCCCGAATTTGTCAACTGCATGAATCATCACATTACTGGAGAATTTACAATTTCTTGATTCAGGGGCTGAAGATGCATTACCAGAAAAACCCACCTGAGTTATTAAAAAAATAAAATAAAACCTCGAAAGAAAAAGAAATAGATCTCACTGGACCTGAGAATTAATGACGAATTCTAAAGTTAATTTTAAACTCCAATGCTAAATATATTGGCTCCTCAATCAATGTCATGGCTAGAATGATATTTATCCACATCAAGTCAAAAGTTCCCCGTAAAAGTTAAAAAAAAGCATGAACTCCTGACCTACAGGGATTTTATTCAACCATTTGGGCTCCAAAGCAACATCCTCAAGAAGATACTAAAATACAATGTGCGGTAAAACAACACAAAAATGTAATGAATATTTCGTAAAGTTCTTCAACAAAAGCATATAAATGTCATCTTTATGAGGGCTCATACACGAAAGAGGGATTGAAATTTCCCTGTATTTGATTGAGTATCAATCCTGAAAATATGCAGAGAGTGCCATTAATAAGTTTGTTAAGCTAAATGGAGAATAAATTATACATTGTGTGCAAGCACAAATTAAACCTAGTAACTTTTTTTTCGGTTACAATTAAACCTAGTAACTTTGAAAAGAAAGAAAAAGAACAAATTTGATTATCCAAATATGCTATTTGTCATTATATATATGGATAGGAGCAGCCAGAAGACGAATGCTACTTGAAAAACAACAATATAATATTTGACATATAATCATATTCTCTGTTTCATCAGTCATTCAAATCTTCCCTTTCAGAAAGCCAATTTTAAACAGAGTAAATAAAGTCCAAAAAGTCAGTTTCCTTGAGAATATCTTTACCAGTCAAAATCCGTCTGATTTTGTGCGGTAGCCGTAGTGGGTTGGGCTTCAACGCATATTAGTGCCACCTGCATGGAATGGATCGAAATCTTAACTTATTCTAATCCTAACCAATTTTTATCAAACACCTTCTCCTTTACTTGAGCTAATTCCAAGAGCATACACCGAAATTATTTTTGAGTAAAAGCAAAAACAACCTGGCAAAGGGTTTTAAGGTAAATCTAAAGTAAATCTAGATACACACAGTCTCTTATTCATAAGTCACATGTATTAGATAAAACTAAATATTTGCAATCACTCGTAAATCATATGTATCGAGTAAATTTGAATAAACTTAACTATGAGCAAACCATGCGTATATGGTAAATAAAAATTCATGAAATGAAGTGGAAAACTCATGTACCTGACGGATAACAGTTGTGGATATGCACATTGTGGATGATGACATTGCTTATGAACTGCAATGTGATGCAGCCACCACCCACAATGTGGACATTGGCTCCACGGCCATCAAGGGTCTTGTAGCTGTTGAAGATGAGCTCTTGGGAGAGCTTGATGAGCATGTTGCCAGGGAACACAATCCAGAGAGGCTCAGTCTGTATCACAGCATAACTCAGAGTGCCTGGCCTTGGATTCACAGCATCATCATTAGAAGAGTCTCTGACAATATAATACTCACCACCTTTGCCTCCAAGAGCATATTGGCCAAACCCAATTGCACAATCTGCTAAGCTCTGCCTGTTGTTTGGCCAATTTGGGTTACATTCCTAACAGTCATCTATTGGGTTTCCTATTAGGGATGAAGAGTCCTCGTATTTTTGGGTTCCTTGCAGCATTTCTCTTCTTGAAGAAGCATAAACCTTCCTGAGAAATAAAGGGAAAAAAGAAGTAGAGATTGATAACTCAGATCTACAAAAGGCTGAGAAACAGAAGAAAACAGAGAAAAAAAAAAAAAACAGAGGAGGTAATTAAAGCTATGCATTTACCTATGAACAGCAGGACAATGCAGGTAATACAACAAATTTTACAGCTTGCTATACAATTGCAATACTATATCAAGAGAATGTGGTTCCACCCTTTTATAATCAAGGGCTGTATATGCTATAGGAAGCTAGTCTGTCTGAGCTGTATGTGAAAATGACATAACAGGATTCTCAGTAATTGACAGTAATCAAGAACCTTATGCATCTTCAAGGTCAAAGAGAGAGTCCAAAAAAGGAACGCAAGATAAGTACAAACAGGAAAAAAAAATTAAAAATCGGCCACATAGAAAATTTATAACCGCATGCAAACAGAAAATCTATAACATCTATTAGAGATTTGGACTTTTAGGGCAGCAAATTAAAACAGGTCGTATAGTTTAATCAAATAAGATCCAAGATATTAGTAACAACAGAAATGAAAAAGAAGAGCAACAAAAATCGAAAGGAAAGATGAAGCAAAATTTACTTACAGATCAGTGAGAGAAAGAGACCGAAACAGAGAGCAAGCTGGAGTTCGATATGAAAAAGAAGACCAACGCACGCTACTCCCATAAAAATCGAAGCCTCCAGATAATCTCCAATAGTAGACCGACCTCTTCCATCATTGCCCCGCAACCAGGCCAACCAACCTGGTTAGAAGCGAACCCAGCATATGATAGAACGAAGGCTCCAAGTCGTTACAATCGAAGGAGAGGGGGGACAAAACGGGGAAAACACAAAGCAATTAGCCAAGGGCGAAACCGTGATTTCACTGTGCTGATGAGAAAACTGAGTTTAGTTTCGTCATTTCACCGTGCTTAGCAGCAGTGTTTAGTTGCATTGGGTTTTAGTATATATAGAATTTTTTGGATCCTACCATTGAAAAGTTAACAATAGCTACAATGTTCTATCAACTCATGGTGCCTATACAAGTGAGCTCAGAGCTCATACAATTCCACATGCTCAAGGGCTATTAGAGGAGGGGGAGGTTCAAGCTTTGGAGTCATTCTGGCATGGAAACTTGAGTTGGTTCCTGTTTCTCCATCTGTAACAGTTCACAGATAATCGAAGACCATACAACAGGGTGCAACCAAACTTGTTTCTAGATGGCAAGCTATAGCAGATAGGATTCCTGAAGGGAATTTCTTGCGTTTGGTTATATAAGTTGCAAATGGAGCTGGTACAAATGGCGGGAAAACTATTCAAGTTATATTCAATTTCTTGTTCCTTGAGACTGTCAAGAAACTTCTCCCTTGGATGAAAGAAAATTTCCCAGAGTTAAGTGTGGAGCAGACCAAATTCGCTGAAATGAGTTAGATTGAGTCTGTTCTATCCATGGCTGATATCCAAAGAAACAAAACAGAAGTTCTACTTCAGCGGACTCAACAATCTAAGAGATTCTTCAAAGCAAAATCAGACTATGTGACAAAACCAATTTCAGAAGCTGGCTTGGAAGGTTTATCGCTGTTGGAAAAAATAATGCTCGTTTGTGTTCTACACAATTCTAGAAAAGTCAAGACTCTAAAAGATAGAGGTGACAATGCAAGAATATTCTAGAACAAGCTAAATGCTCAAGGTGGTAGAACAAAAGCAATTGAAGTTTGAAGAACATTCTAGTACAAGACACATGTATGGCTAAGAAATGAAGAAGCCCAAGTTGGTGGCTGTGCATGTCGGCGAAGGAGCCTATAAATAGGCATGCAACCACAATGAAATGTGGAGTGAACCAATCAACTCTCAATCTATGTGGGAACACAAAAGCTACCCAAACCAAGTCATATGGAGGAGTCAACAAAAGAACCCCCAAACCATTAGGGAGCCAAGAGCTATCCAAAGCTAGCTATATTATAGAGAGCCAATGAGCTCACCAATCAAAGTGCAAGGGCCAAATAGCCCAAACTAATCTAAGTGGAGGGCCAAATGGCCCAAACTATTCTAAATCAAGTGTAGTGGCCAATAAGCCAATAAGCTATGAAGAAGGCCAATTAGCTTACATCAAGCCATGTACTATTCTCCTCTAATCTAATACAATCACTTTGTTTCCCCTAAAATTCTAACAGGCACATTATGCTTCAACTGTACACATCCCTGTTGATACTGTCACCTTTTGGGGGAAGAATGAGTGAGATTTCCAATTCAGAAACTCTTTTCCCACCTAGAAAAGGGAACTTATGTGAAATCCAGTATTATTTCAGTTGGGATGATGACAAAGAAACTGGGAAATATATTAGCTGGACAAGAAAGGTGTGTGGCTACGTGGCAGCATATGCTTCCAAGTCCCCAAGAGCTGCCTATATGAACTACAGGGATCTGGACTTGGGGATGAACAAGGATGCTAACACAAGCTATGCACAAGCAAGCCTTTGGGGTTTGAGCTACTTCAAGAATAACTTTAGGAGACTTGCACAAGTGAAGACCTTAGTTGATCCTGGTAACTTCTTTAGGAATGAACAAAGCATCCCTGTGTTACCATTTGGGGAAAAATAGAATGTCAACAAGTGGATGGGTTTGTGTAATAGAATAAACAACAAATAGATAGGTTCGGCTTTGGTTGCTCATTTCATTGTACCAACCAATAATAGAATCGTTTGTTGCCTTTCTCTTGCTGTGAAGACTGAAATCCATTTGCAAATCTTTACTATGATTTTACTTGAAATAATTTAAAGATTTTAATTTCTGCTTTGTTTGTCAAACTATTTATTTATTTATTAGTAATGAAGTCTTCTTTGGTACAACCTCCCAAGATATTTCTGTTGATGCTCTTTTTGGGAGGCCAACTTAGAGAGAAGTGGATTGTCTTCAACGGGGGAGAAGGTGAGGACCTTCGGTAAGGGAAGAGCCTGCAGAAGACAGAGTAGGAGAAGCAGTCGTTAAGCTTCGGACACTGGTGTGGTGCCAGCCGAAGGCTCTCCGATGCTTAAGTCAGCTATGGATGGTAAAATTGGCAGAGTAATAGTAAAAGTGAGAGAGAAGTTACCCTTTTTACTTGGGTACTGTTCCCTATTTACAGGGAAGTGAAAGTGGGAGGTTTGCACAAAGTTTCGATGTGGGACTTTGTGCAAGCTGCTGTGGTGGTGACACATGTTTTGGAGAGTAGGTTCGGCAGTTGGGAGCTTTGGCAGTCGGGAGCTTCGGAAGAGTGTCTTCCTTCAGCAGGGGAGAAAGCGTGTCTGCCTTGGTGCTAGTCGCTTTGAGGCTGGATATGCTCGGTTGGGAACTTGTGAAATTTTTGTGTAATCATGACCGAGCATTCCAGGTTCAATGGGAGCCGTAGGGCATTCCCTAGTCCTCCAAGTTGGCAAGCTAGAAGTTGCGTTAACACTTGGAAGGTATGGTAAAAGCTATATGAGCGTCTGGGATTGTTGGTAGCTTGGTACCTAGTGTTTTGGCAAGGAGCATGTTGAGGGCTGGTCTCTATGGCTGCAAGGGGCTGGGGCCTTGAGGCTTTGGCAAGTGTCTTGGGGAGCATTTTACGACCCCTTATTCCTTATGCACAATGCCTGCTGTTCGACCGGGCTTCTTTTCCCTCTTTTTTTTTTGTGTGTGTTTTTTTGTGTTTTTGTTGACCTTGTGGGCTTCTATTTGACTTTCATGGTCCCTGCCGTTCGGCAAGGGACCAAGATGGCTTGGGCTATCCTGCTTTTTCGAGCCTTGAATTTTTTTTTTTGTGGTAAAAAGCTGGGCTGCTGCAAGACCTTTGGTTGGGGCCTAGCCCTATTTGGGCTTTCGTGAGGTGGATTTGGGTGGTAGGCAAGACCCTGGTGTTTTTTTTTTTTGTTTTTTTTTGAAGGGTGCTGTTTGGCATTTTATAGGAAGAGAATTTTTGAAACCTTCCTGAGGTCCTTGGCGGCGCAGCAAGAGAGTTGTTCGGGTTGTTCGTCTTCGTGAGCCAGTGAAGGGTGATTCAGCAAGGCTGGCCTTCAAAGCTTTTAGCACAATTCCTGCCGTTCAGCAAGGTTGGCTGGAAGGAAATTTGTGAGTAGACTGAGGCTTCAGCAACAAGTCTTGGGTTCGGCAAGGTCAGCTTGAGAGAGAACCTTGCTTGATCTTGTAGGATCGGAGGTGGCCTGGGCAGTTCTGAAGGGGAAAATGCCATCAAGCATTCAGCAAGGGTCTCTACGCATCGATTGCACACGGCCTGGTACGGCAGCACGAGACTTACCGTTCGACAAGTGTCACCTGGGGTAATTTTGTGCTCGAGTTTACATGGCGGGTTTGGGTCTCTGACAGGTTCGGCAAGTTGATCTCTTGGACGAAGGGAGTGAAAGCTTGGGCCCTTTGGATCTTCGGCAGAGGTGACTTGGAACCAGGACCTTGTGAGCCTGCTCTGAATTTCTTCATAGCCCTTGCCGTTCGGCAAGGGTGGCCTCAGGAGTTTCTTGAAGTCTTGTTGTGGCTTCAGCAAGGAGGTGCTCGAATTTAGAGAACGCAAGTGCGCTTGACACATGGTTTGTGCTGATTCGGCAAGAGACGATTGAGAACCTTGAATTTAAGGAGCTAGCCATTTGAGATTCAGTAGGTGGTTTGGTAGGAGGTTTCGTTCGTCCCCAGCTTCAGCAAGGGGCCGCGTGTTAAAGGTTTGGGTCGGAGTGTAAGTGGGATTGCTCGTCTCTAGGCTTTGGATCGAGCCTTGCCGAATGACAAGGCTGATTGAAAGCTATTTTTGTGAGATCGTCTGTTGTAGGAGTACGAGAGGTGCAGCAAAGGGCCAGGCATAAGCCTGCCGATTGGTAGTCTTTGGTGAATCACGAGCCCCCACGAAAAGCCTTGACAGGTGGACTTGGAACACACCAAGATTAAGCAATCTGTTTCATTTGGAATGCTAGTTTTTGTTTTTGTTGCGTAGACTTTTGGCAAGGATGATTTGTTTCCATTTGCTTTTCAAAAAAAGGTGTTTGGCAAGGCTTCTGTGAGCACATCTTGGTTTCATAACTGCTCTTACCGTTCAGCAAGGGTGTTTGATAAGAATATTCGAAGCCTCGTTGCGTCGCTTTATACCGTCGGTTTGGTTCTCCAGCTTCGGCAGTTCAGCAAATCTAACCTTGCGAGTGGTCTGGTGTTCTTGGGTCATTGGCAAGTGGCTTGCTTCGACAAAGGCTTTTTCTTGCGAGCTCCCTAAGTTTTCTCAGCATGTGTTTCGATAGGTAAGTAGTGTTGTGGGTCTTCAAAATTCTTTTATGGTTGGCAAGGCCAGTTTGTTTACTCAGTATGATGATTTTGTTGTTGTTGCGTTCTTTAAACCTTCGGCAGGTAAGGACTCGGAGTCAAACAAGAGGCTGGGCCTTGGGTAATTTGAGCACACGAGCTTGTAGCTGGATCATTGACATTCGATAGTTGGGCCTGAGTAAGGTGAGGAACTCACGGCGACTTCATTAGCCCTTCATGGTCTTTAGTAAGCTAAATATATTGAGAAGTGGTTGTTAATCTCTGACAGGGTCTAGAAGGAGAATGTCGGAAGCCGGGCTTCATGGAATTGAGCTTTTGTTGGCTCGGGGTGAAGACTTGGAAATGGGCTTGCATTGAGGTAAGTGTTTTTCATGCCTCTGTTTCTTCGACAAGGCCACTGTTCTGTAGAATTTGGGCTGGGCCCTTAGAGCTAGGGCACGGGTTGGGCTTAGCTATATCATGGACAAGGGTGAATTGTGACCCCCCTTTGGACTTCTTCACGGGTCTTGCCGTTCGGCAAGGCCCCCTTTAATTTCCCTTTCCGTTATTTATTTATTTTTATTTTGAATTTTGAATTTCAAATTGTGGAACAGGTACAAGGATTTTGAGAGGGAAGGTGAAAGGGTGCTAAGGTTTTCTTGTGAATCGAGGTGTTGGTACCCTTGAGGCTCTATAAATAGGAACTTGGGGTGGCGAAGGTGAACATACTTGAGTCTTGAGAAAAATTTCTAGAAAGTGAGAAGTATAGAAGGAGATTTCCGGCCAGATACCTCGTGGTGGTGCTGTGGCCAAGGTGATTTCTGGCGTCTTATTCGTGGTGGTGCAAACAAGGTTAGACCTCATTTCCCTTGACTTTTTGAATTGAAATGTCCTTTTTGGTATGAACATGCTGAAGACTAGGATGAACACCTTGATCAATGATATGAACTTGTTGAATGTATGTTTCGATCCTTCTTGCATGTGCATTAGTTCCTTTTCCTTGTTTCTACATATTGTAGATGTCTGAAAGTTCTGATAGAGAAAGTCATGACCCTCCTGCCTTTGGTGGGGAAGATACTGAGAGTGAGGGGCCCAGTGAATATGTTTGTTTTGAAGACGAAAGTTCCCAGACAGAGGGTGTGGTAGAAGGTATTATAGAAAGTAGGATGGTATTGCATGAGGGTGAGAGGGGTGAGCCATCAGTAGACTTTGGGTCAGAGGCATATAGGGAGATGTTGAGAAATTACACAGAGCTAGAGGCTATAGGTGATCGGGTTCTAGCCTTGCCTCATACAGCAAAGGTGGGCTCGAGCAATCAGATATCACCATCGGGGTCTGTGGGTGTAGCCGTGGCTTCAGCTTCAGAGGGAATGGACATACGGGTTGGTGTCCCTTTGGCGAAGCGGAATACGCTTACAGAAGTAAAGTTGGCCTAGCTTCGGACAGATTATAGTGTTCCACCCTATGTGGGCTAGAGGTTACCCACTGCAATTGATGTGGTTAGGTATCCTCCGAAGGGCGCGGTGCTGATTTTTACGGATATGTACCAGCATGACTTCAAACTACCATTTCATCCTTGGGTGTAGATGATGTTGGCCAAGCTGGGCTATGCGCCGGGGCAATATAATCCCAACTTTTGGATTCTTCTGCATGAGGTTTACATTGCTTGGAGGTTGGCTGGGTTGGGAGAGACAACATTTGAGCAGTTCATGTACTTGTACTCGATTTCAAAGCAATAAGGAAGCTTTGGCTGGGTACAAGCCAATTGTCGAAAGGCAAAAGAGTTGGTCACAAGCCTTCTACTCAGAAGTCTTGGAGGAACAGGTAGTGCCCGGCTTATTGTGACTGAGAGTGTCCACTAGGGAAGACCGTCACCAAACACATTCCTACCCACTTCCAGTCTATAGGTCCTTGGCCCATCCTTTAAGACTGATTGTTGTTTTGTTGTGTTTTACCTGCTTTCACTCTTAGTTCTCCATTTTTGCTTGTGCAAGTGTAAATGGCTGAGTAGTATTTAACTTTTGGTGCAGATTCGGTGAAGTGGGGGAAGATCTCCAAGGAGTAAGAAGACAAAGTTGAGAGGGTAAGGTCACTGTTGTTAGAAACTTAGTCACCTAGAAGAATCTATTTGAGTCCGGACTCTTGCAAGTGAGTAAGTACCTGGGTTATCTTTGTTGTATGTCTTCTGATTCCGTTTTGTGGTTGTACCTAACTTAGCCTTTGATGTGCAGTAGCAGGTGTTATAAAGGGAAGCACGGAGGTGGTGGTGGATATTGATGAGGCTGAGATGCATAAGCGAGTGAGGGAGTCTTTGGCCAAGAAGGCAGAGAAGGGGGTGCCCAACAGGCTACTGGGAAAAGCCCTAGAGATGACGAGGATGGGCTGGTTGCCGACATTTTGGGTAAGAGGAAGGCACTGGAGGAAGCTCGTTGAGACTTCCTCTTTTTGATTTGCTGGCACTGCCGAAGCTCCTCTTCGGTCTTGAGGATGTTTTTGCTGAATGGGTGGAGAAAATGGACGTCTCCAAGCTGCGTTGGCAGAAGAACGAGGTGAACCTGGCTATGCATCGGCAAGAGATTCCCTTCGTGAACATCTTCCTGGAAGGCATGAAGAGTGACCCCGAGACTCTAGCGAGGACTCAGGCTTCTTCCTTTGCAAATAGTGTCTAGAAGGCGATCCTTACTTCACCTTATGTAAGTTATCTCGGTTTGTGAATTTGTTCTTATCATTCTCGTTTGCTCAAACTGATGATGCTTTGTTTTGAAGTCCTTTGGCGAGATGTATGTCAACATGGCTAAGGCGGATAAGGAGATCCAGAGGTTGAAGAGGTGCGATGAGATGGCCAAAGGCAAGGTAGCGGAGGCACATGAGGACATTCGAGAGAGGAACGCCCTGCTGTAGCAGAAGGCAGCGTTGGCCAAAGAGGTGGAAGAACTGAAACGGTCGAAGCGGTCTAGTTATTTCGAAGTTCAGAGGAGTTGCGCAGCTATATCATGGATCGGTTAGTCGATGAACAGTTCGTTGGAAGGATAGGCTGGTGAGGTTCAATCCTTCGGTTGAGATCAATTTCGATAGGAGCGGCGACCCACCTTTACCTAGCCTCACTACCGATGCCACTGCCATTGCGCCAGAGTCAGAGCCGGCCACCGCGGATGCCCCTTCTACTGAGTCCTGAAGGCGTTGCCTTCCTTGTGTATTCTAGTTATTTTTTGGAACACTTGATGTTTATTTCTGATTTGTATGAACATTTTGCCTTGCCTGGGGCAAGGTTATTTTGATTTGCTATGATATTGGACTTGTTGTCATTTGATATCAGTTGTGCTAGCTAAAAGATAATCATGTGATTGATGAGAATTAGCCAGAGTTGGGCGTTTCATTAAATAGGTGCTGAAAGGCAAAAGGTACAAGAGTTGGTTGACGCAAGGCTCAAGACCAAAATCTAAGAAAACATAATGTCCTAGGGTCTAGGTGTGTTTACTTATAGTAGTATTTGAGGTGATCACCATTCCAAGGATGAGGCAAAGTCTTGCCTTGGGATCACGAAGTTGATAAGTGTTGAGATGGCAGACTTTGGTAATCTCATAAGGACCTTCACATGTAGAGCCCAAGGTACCTTCAGTAGGGTTCTTGGTGGCCAAGTAAACCTTGTGCTTGACCCGGTCCCCATTCTTGAAAGCACAGGGTTTGACTCGGGAGTCATACAACTTGGCAATACGCTGTTTGTAGGCAACGTTGCGTATGTTGGATTGGTCACGAAACTCGTCAATGAAGTTGAGGTTCAGGGCTAACTGCTTGTCATTAGCCTCGGCATCATAAGTGGAGGTTCGGTATGTAGGCTGGCCAATCTCCGCTAGTGCCACAGCTTCGGTACCAGAGAGAGAGAACGGTGTTTCTCCTGTGGATGTACAGAAGGTGGTGCGGTAGGACCAGAGAACCTCTAGGAGTAGCTCTTGCCAGCAACCTTTGGCTTTGTCAAGCTTGGTCTTTAAGGTCTTCTTGATGATTTTGTTCACAGTTACGACCTGGCCATTGGACTGAGGATGGGCTGGGGAGGCGAAGCAAACTCGTAAATTGAGGTTATAACAAAATTGCTTGAACTTTGCATTGTCAAATTGCCGGTCGTTGTCTGTGATGATGGTGTAGGGGATGCCGAAGCGACATATAATATTTTGCCAAATGAATTTTTCGATGCGAGATGCAGTCATTGTGGCTAAGGCTTCAGCTTCAGCTCACTTGGTGAAATAGTTCATAGCTACAACTGTATACTTGACCTGACCCTTGTCCTCATGCATAGGTCCAATGTGCTAGTGAGTGAGCGCCTGAGTGGTTGCCGCAGATGCCCTTATGAATCTCCAGAAGGACATAATTATCTTCCTCTGGAGTTAAAAAACGAAGGTAGGGGAGGCTGAAGCCATGCTAGTATAAAGTGCCATTGATGATCAAGTATCGAGTGGAGCGATAGCGAACACACCGTGCCTCAACAGAATCAACAGGTAGTGTCTGGTTTTGCAAGAACTAAAGGATGAGGTCCATCCACGTAGGGTTGTGATCAATGGTACAGATGAATAGTGCCTGTGTGCTGGGCTGATCTAAGAACTCGATGTGGATGTTGTGTCCTATAACCTGCTCCAAGACCGTGGCTAGCCTGGCTAAAGCATCAGCATGACTGTTCTCAAAGTGTGGCACCTGGCTTATGTTATAAGCGTCGAAAGTTGCAAGCAGGTGACGAGTATGCTGGAGGTAGGCTGTCACAGAGATGTTCTTGGCAGTGAAGTCCTGGTTGACTTGATGGACAACGAGTTATGAGTCACTGAATATCTGAATTTTCTTAGCGCCCATTTCCTTGGTTAGTCGAATGCCAGCTAAGAGTGCTTCGTATTCGGCCACATTGTTGGAGGCATGGAATTTGAAGTGGATGGCGTACTCAAGGACAACTTAATCTGGGGAGATGAGGACGAGGCTATCCCTACATCCCTAGGCATTGGAGGAGCCATCCACATATAAGGTCCAAAAGAGCAAGGTCAGGTCTAGGGTGCCGTTGCTAGCGATGTGGACCTGGCTCAAGGGAAGATTGGGTTCGGTTATGATTTGGGTAGAGGTCGAAGCTTGGGGTTCCGTAAATTTTGATATGTAGTCAGCAACGGCCTGGCCCTTTGTAGCTGGGCGGGGTTTGTAGTGGATGTCAAACTCACCAAGTTCAATGATCCACTTGACCAACCTGCTAGAAGTCTCCGGCTTTTGCAATACCTGCCTTAGTGGCAGATTTGTTAGCACATGGATGGTGTGTGCTTGGAAGTATGGTCTGAGGCGTCTAGCCGAAACTACCAAGGTGAAGGCTAGTTTCTCAATTTCTGAGTACCGAACCTTGACATATTGTAATGTTTTGCTTACATAATGCACCAGGTGGTCAACACCTTCATGTAGTCGGACGAGCACTGAGCTAACTGCTGTGGTCGAGACGGAGAGGTAAATTGTGAGGGTGTCTCCAGGCTTGGGGCTTGAGAACAAAGGGGCCCGGCTCATATACTCCTTGAGCTCGCTAAAAGCTTTGTCACATTCGGCAGTCCAGGTGATACTTCGCTTGTTGACCTTAAGTGCCTTGAAGAAGGGGGCGCAGCGATCGGTGGCCTTAGAGATAAACCAGATTAGGGCTGCAACACGTCCGGTAAGGCTCTGGATGTCCTTGGTCGTCTTGGGTATCTTCATGTCTAAGATGCCCTGGATTTTTTCTGGATTGGCTTTAATACCCCCCCGGCTAATCATGAAGCCAAGGAGTTTCCTTGAAGCCACGCCAAAGGCACACTTTGTGGGACTTAGTCGCATTTTATACTGCTTCAGGATGGTGAACATGGCAGCTAGGTTGGAGATGTGCTAGTCAGCAGTGCAACTTTTGACTAGCATGTCATCAACATAAACCTCCATGGTGTTGCCAATTAGTAGGGCGAAGAGGCTGTTCACAAAACGTTGATAAGTAGCCCCGGCGTTCTTGAGCCAGAAGGGCATCACCTTGTAGCAGTATAGACGACGATCAGTAATGAAGGAGATGCGGGCTTGGTCATTACGATGCAAGAAGATCTAGCTATACTCAGAGTAAGCATCCATGAAGCTGAGGAGGGTGTAGCCAGCTGTGGCATCCACAAGCTGGTCGATTCGAGGTGAAGGAAAGCTATCCTTTGGACAAGCCCGATTAAGGTTTGTGCAATCCACACACATACGCCAGCCTTTCTTTGGTTTACGAACCATCACCAAATTAGCCAGCCAGGTGGGATAGTCCACCTCATTGATGAATCCAATGCTGCTTAGCTTATCCACCTCCCTTTTCATGGCCTCGTACCTCTCTGGGTCATAGGCGTGACGCTTCTGCGGAACGGCTCAGGGGGCAGGATTAATGCTTAGCTGATATCAGGGGATATGCCGGCCATATAATTGTAAGAACAGGCGAAGACTTTAGAGTTAAGGCGAAGGAAGGCCATAGGTTAGAGCGAAGCTCTTGGGAGAGGGAGGTGTTGATCCAGAATGTCGTCATGGAGGCAGACAAGCTCAAGGTCTTCTATGGGCTCGGCATGCTATGTAACCGATTCCTCCCTAGGGTCTTCAGGTCGTTCAGAGCCTGCTCGGGGAAGGGCTGAAGCCTTGGTTACAGCAAGGGCCTTACTCCTATGTTGGCGTTTTGGTGGACTTGACTGCTGAAGCATAGCAGCTTTAGGAGCCAAGTTGGTCGCCACGCACCGTGCCTGTGCCATAGGGGATAGGGAATTTCAGCAGTAGCATATGCGTGGAAATGAAAATCTTCATTTGGGCCAAGGCTGGACGCCTAAGGATGACGTTGTAGGTTGTGGGATAGTCAACAATGAGGAAGAGAGTGGTGACCGTCGCCCGCTGTTGTGCTGAACCAATAGAGATAGGGAGATGGATGCTTCCAATGAGCTGGACAACATCACTAGAGAAGCTCACAAAAGGTGTGATGCTTCGGTCGAACAAATGAGCAGGGACCTGGAGCTCGTTGAAAGCATCAGCAAACATCATACTGACTGAGCTGCCAGTGTCCACCAAGATACGCCCAACGTCGAAGTTAGAAATATCTGCATGGATAATGAGTGGGTCATAATAGGGGAGAATAACACTACGTTCCTCTTCCTCGCAAAAGGTAATGGGGGCCCAGCCAGATTTTTGCGTCTTCGGCAAGCGTCCCTGCTCGATGCTGAAGACCTGGTGATCATAGATGGAGTGGACATAATGTTTGATGGTGTTGTTGGAGGTCCCAGACATGGTAGGACCACTAGTCCTTGAGGAGAACGACCTTGCATGAGCATCTATACTACAATATGCTTGTATTCTTGCAAGTAACTACCTAAAATTTAAAGTAGATAAAGATGATTATGAAATTGGTTGATACTAAAAATAAATTTAACAAAAACAAATATGATCGAAGGAAAGAGTTTTAAAATATCAATTTATAAAAGCACTAGAGTTTTACCATCACCTAGCAATCCCATGAATTTTTATCAATTACTTATGATTCCCACATGCCACTTTGAAGGTTAGGTTTTCCTAATTTATATTCTACTTGGAACCCCCAACATAGAACGTATATCCGACATGCAACCCGTCCGGACGTTCGTATCAAATCTGAACATGAAAGACTCATTAAGTTTTGTGAAAACCCTTTGAAAAACCATGCAACCCTTAAGATGTGGTGTTCATCTTAAGTGAAATTACAATTATTAATCACAAGAAGCTAGCATCAATTTCAGGGAACCTTCCGACCAAAATTGCATCCAATTACTTTTCTAAAGATCCTAATGGTGATCAGGCATTAAGACAATTAGATAGTTTAAAACAATGATTAACAATTCAAAGTATGCATGCACTCAATCATAAGAATTAAATAAAAATCACATATTCATGCTAAGGTTCAAGGCTTCACCATAGCAAATGAAATTTAGTTATGCATATTCATAATTGAAATTCAAGAAAATATCATTCGAATGCATAAGAATGAAAACATTTGAAAGTCGTGAAAACTCAAAACCCTAGCAAATGCTCCAAAAGCCAAAAAGAAGTTCCAAAATTTTCTGTGAACCTAGCTGTCCAATCCCCACAAGGAAACTAAGTTTAAATAAAATAATACTAGGAAATAAAGTCCAAATTGGACTAGGAGAATCTGTCCATACTCTGCCTAGCCACGGTTTGGCCTCAAATCTCCTCCAAATTTGGCCCAAGATAGCTTGTTTTAAAGATAAAAATATTCTGAACACTTCTCTAGAAGGCCATGAACCCATCCGAGGTCATCTTGGGCTCCAAAAATGCAATAAATGCCCAAAACGTCACTATTCCAGCATTCCGCACTGCTCCTTTATTTTATTGCCAAAAAATAACCGCTTGGTAGAAAATCTGAAATTTTGACACGGTCAAGCTAAGTGACTCACGAACGTCCTACAATTGAAATTACTCCAAAATTCGTCCATTTGATTATGTTTTGCTCCAGAGGAAGTCGAAAGTCTTATGTTAAAAATACAATTCAAATTATCAAAATTCTTCCAAAATATTAACTAAAATATACTAAGAATGAGGTTAAATATATAACCTAAAATATACCCATCAACCACCACTGATGGTGGAGATCACATTGATCTGATGTTGATGAGAGTTAGATGGGGGTGGGAGGTTGTGCACATTTTTATCCAACTTCCCTTCACGGATGAGTACTTCAATAATATCGCACAAATCAACACAAAATTCGGATGAGTCTTTCTTTATGCGTCAGCCTTTGAGAGTTTTAGGATTGAGATGACTATATGCATTTCATATGGTCATAATTAAACATTATATTGGTGCTTACTAGCTGTCCAAACAATAAAGAAACTTCATTTTTTCAATAAACAAATAATAATGCAACTTTTTCCAAATTTTTTATGATAACTTCTTTAATATGAATTGAAATGAGTGACAAAAAACGACAATTGAGATTATTAAATCATTTGTATGTCCAATTTTAAAATAAGTTTCTGACAAGACTCTAAATCGGTGGTGGATTTGGTACCTTGTTCTTTTTAATCACGTGGCCAGCATCAAACTGATGAGGACATTGATGTACAGTTATGGAAGTCTCTTGTTGGTTTCTTTGCTATAACAAAATGTAAATTGCTCTCCCTTTTTTGGGTTCCGTGTTCATGTTCTTAACGTCCTGCAAATTTTATTTTATTTTATTTCATTTTTGTAGATTCGAGATATTCGCAGACAATTTATAAAAACAAGAGGTGTTTATATTGTCTGTAGATAATTCGTTTGCTTTGGAAATTGAACCCACCCAAACTCGTTGAAAGAAAAGAAAAAGCTTAGGAAAAAGTATGGTTCCTCTATATATATTTATATAAAAAAAGGATTAGTTTGCAACTTAAAATATTTCTTTTTCCTACTTCACTTCTACTCATTAGTAATTCGCTTTCTTCGTTCATGTTCTTAACTTCCTTTTCTGTCTTCTTTGTGCTTTCTCAACTGTGATTTATGATAATATAAAGAGCTATTGTAAATTAAGTGCTGTAGGTAAATTAAGTGCTTTGATTTCAGACTGAATGGTCATCATTTACGGAAGTGATTATAGTGGCCACTTCAATCAAACTGATGAGGACATTAATGTACAGTTATGGACGTCTCTGATTGCTCAGGAGCTCTTCCTACTTCACTTTCTATTCATTAATAATGAGCTTTCCTTGTTCATGTTCTTAACTTCCTTTTCTGTCTTCTTTGTGCTTTCAAAACTTAATACACCTTCCATATAACACATTAAATTATAAATATGGGTATTTTTGGAATTTGAAAAATATAATAAATCAGATTTTAAGTTATATTAAGTAACTGCTTAGTTGGATCCTAGTCATTGAGTATTATTTAAAAACATTGGGTATTTTAAATAGAAAAATAAAAGGAAGGGCTGTAGATAATTTTAAATGAATTTTATGGGGTGTAACCTCAATTTACTATTATTTTTACTATGGTTTAGTTTTGGCCGCCAATCATTTCATATTTTAATTCCTTCTCTTAAACAGTTGGCAAATTGATTAGTACTTAAAGTAAAAATTATTTATGTCTTGTGGTGTTGGTTGTGAGTAACATGGCGGCCAAAGTTCGTAGGCTAGAACACAGATTTGCAATTTGAAGCTATTGTAGATGGATATGGATTTCTCTTTTCACACATCCATTAACCGACCACTTTTTGCACTACATGTTCATCGACCACTAGCCCAATGAATTTTACTTTAAAATTCAAATTCTATTGTGGGTATTTGAAGAGTTGGGCAGCGGTTATTGATGTTTTTTTATTTTTGCCAAAATTAGAAAGGCGGAGGGGATTTTCTCTCTCACACACACTACCAAGGTACCATAGGGTCCGAACCACTCAAAGATTTGATAACATTAGAAATGCAAATATGTTTATTACAAGAGTTGATGAGTTTGTCAAATTAACTATCGCTAATATGTATAGTTAATGCCAAATTAACAATTAAAACATGATCTTATTTGTGCATTGGAAAAACGTGGACTTATTTGTCTTAATAGTTGTCTGGTTTAATCGGTCTGAAACTTAGAATAACTCACCATATGGAAAGCGAGCCTAGTGGTCTATTATATTTTATGTAATAGGTCATAGCGCAGCAAAGTTGGTATTAATAAAATGGATTAAGGGGTGAAAAACCATAGAAAAAGTCCATACAAATCTGAACTACAAAATTTGATGTGTTTGTTTCAACTTTGAAGTATAAAATTGTTGTGTTTCATTTCACAAAATACTAAAGAAAATCACTAGTATTGAGCTTAGGCTTAAACTACCAAACATGTCGAACCAAACAATCGAATACTTATTTGATTTGGTTTGGTTTTCTCTCCTGATTTTAGCTCAAATTCTAGCTCTCAACGATGAAATGATTTGGTTGTCCAAACCGCATTGGAAAATTTATAAATTCCAACTACGAGAGCAATTAATGCGTCAAACAAATTCTATCCTTCATATATTAAAAAGAATGAAATCACATGGCCAGTTTCTCAATATTTGATTATCGAACCTCGACATATTGTAATGCTTTGCTAACATAATGCACCGGGTGCTCATCACCTTCATGTGGTCGGAAGAGCACCGAGGGAACTGTTGTGGTCAAGACGGAGAGGTAAATTGTGAGGGTGTCTCCAGGCTTGGGGGTTGACAACAAAGGGGCCCGGCTCATATACTCCTTGAGCTCGCTGAAAGCTTTGTCACATTTGGCAGTCCAGGTGATGCTTCGCTTGTTGCCCTCGAGTGCCTTGAAGAAAGGGGTGCAGCAATCGGTGGCCTTAAAGATAAACCTAGTTAGGGTTGCAACACGTCCGGTAAGGCTCTGGATGTCCTTGGCCGTCTTGGGTATCTTTATGTCTAAGATGGCCTGAATTTTTTCTGGATTGGCTTCAATACCCCGCTAGCTAATCATGAAGCCAAGGAATTTCCCTGAAGCCACGCTGAAGGCATACTTCATGGGATTGAGTCGCATTTTATACTTCTTCAGGATGGTGAACATGGCAGATAGGTTAGAGATGTGCTGGTCAGCAATGCGACTTTTGACTAGCATGTCATCAACATAAACCTCCATAGTGTTGCCAATCAATGGGGCGAAGAGGCTGTTCACAAAATGCTGATAAGTAGCCCCGACGTTCTTGAGCTCGAAGGGCATCACCTTGTAGCAGTATAGACCACGATCAGTAATGAAAGAGGTGTGAGCTTGGTCATCATGATGCGTGAAGATCTGGTTGTACTCAGAATAAGCATCCATGAAGCTGAAGAGGACGTGGCCAGCTGTGGCATCCACAAGCTGGTCGATTCGAGGTAAAGGGAAGCTATCCTTTGTACAAGCCCGATTAAGGTTTATGTAGTCCACACACATGCGCCAGCCTTTCTTTGGTTTGCGAACCATCATCAAATTAGCTAGCCAGGTGGGATAGTCCACCTCCTTAATGAATCCAATGCTGCTTAGCTTATCCACCTCCACCTTCATGGCCTCTTACCTCTCTGGGTCATAAGTGCGACGCTTTTGCCTAACGGGTTGGGGGGCAGGATTAATGCTTAGTTGATATTAGGGGATATGCCGGCCATATAATTGTAAGAACAGGTGAAGACTTCAGAGTTGAGGCGAAGGAAGGCCACGAGGTCAGAGCGAAGCTTTAGGTCGTTCAGTGCCAGCTCGGGAAGGGGCTGGAGCCTTGGTTACTGCGAGGGCCTCATTCCTATGCTGGCGATTGGTGGACTTGACTGTTGAAGCATAGCAGCTTTGGTCGCCAAGTTGGTCGCCAGACACCATGCCTGTGCCATGGGGGGTAGGAAACTTCAGCAATAGCATATGCGTGGAAATGAAAACCTTCATTTGGGCCAAGGCTGGACGCCTAAGGATGACGTTGTAGGTTGTGGGACAGTCAACAATGAGGAAAGGAGTGGTGATCGTCGCCCGCTATGATGCTGAACCAATAGAGATAAGGAGATGGATGCTTCCAATTGGCTGGAAAACATCACCAGAGAAGCTCACAAGGGGTGTGACGCTTCGGTCGAACAAATGAGCAGAGACTTAGAGCTCGTTGAAAGCATCAGCAAACATGACACTGACCGAGTTGCCAGTATCCACCAAGATACGCCCAACGTTGAAGTTAGAAATGTCTGTGTGGATAATGAGTGGGTCATAATGGGGGAGAATAACACCACGTTCCTCTTCCTCGCAGAAGGTAATGGGGGCCCAGCCAGATTTTTGCGTCTTCGGCAAGCGTTCCTGCTCGGTGTTGAAGACCTGGTGATCATAGGTGGAGCGGATATAATGTTTGATGGAGTTGTTGGAGGTCCCAGACATGGTAGGACCACTAGTCCTTGAGGAGAATGACCTTGCATGAGCATCTATACTACAATAGGCTTGTACTCTTGCAAGTAACTACCTAAAATTCAAAGTAGATAAAGATGATTATGAAATTAGTTGATACTAAAAATAAATTTAACAAGAACAAATATGATCGAAGGAAAGAGTTTTAAAATATCAATTTATAAAAGCACTAGAATTTCACTATCACCTAGCAATCCCATGAATTTTTACCAATTACTTATGATTCCCACGTGCCACTTTGAAGGTTATGTTTTCCTAATTTATATTCTACTTGGAACCTCCAACATAGAATGTATATCCAACATGCAACCCGTCCGGACGTTCGGATCAAATCTGAACATGAAAGACTCATTAAGTTTTGTGAAAACCCTTTGAAAAACCATGCAACCCTTAAGATGTGGTGTTCATCTTAAGTGAAATTACAATTATTAATCACAAGAAGCCAGCGTCAATTTCAAGGAACCTTCCGACCAAAATTGCATTTAATTACTTTTCTAAATATCCTAATGGTGATCAGGCATCAAGACAATTAGATAGTTTAAAACAGTGATTAACAATTCAAAGTATGCATGCACTCAATCATAAGCAATTAAATAAAAATCACATATTCATGCTAAGGTTCAAGGCTTCACCATAGCAAATGAAATTTAGTTATGCATATTCATAGTTGAAATTCAAGAAAATATTATTTGAATGAATAAGAATGAAAACACCTGAAAGTTGCGAAAACCCAAAACCCTAGCAAATGCTCCAAAAGCCAAAAAGAAGTTCCAAAATTTTCTGTGAAAAGGAGCTTAAATATCTCCTAAAACCTAGCTGCCCAATCCCCACAAGGAAACTAAGTTAAAATAAAATAATACTGGGAAATAAAGTCCAAATTGGATTAGGAGAATCCATAATCTGCCCAGCCACGTTTTGGCCTCAAATCTCCTCCAAATCTGGCCCAAGGTAGTTTATTTTAAAGATAAAAATATTCTGAACACTTCTCTAGAAGGCCACGAACCCATCCGAGGTCATCTTGGGCTCCAAAAATGCAATAAATGCCCAAAACATCACTATTCTAGCACTGCGCACTGCTCATTTATTTTATTGCTAGAAAATAATAGCTTGGTAGAAAATCTGAAATTTTGACACGATCAATCTAAGTGACTCACGGACGTCCTCCAATTGAAATTACTCCAAAATTCGTCCATTTGATTATGTTTTGCTTCAGAGGAAGTCGAAAGTCTTATATTAGTAATATAATTCAAAGTATCAAAATTCTTCCAAAATATTAACCAAAATATACTAAGAATGAGGTTAAATATATAATATAAAATATACTCATCAACCATCACTGATGGTAAAAATTATGTTCATCTGACGTTGGTAAGAGTTAGATGGAGATAGGAGGTTGTGCACATTTGTATCCAGCTTCCCTTCACGGATGAATCTGTTAATAATGTTGCGCAAATCAATACAAGATTCTTTCTTTATGCATCAGCCTTTGAGAGTTTTAGGATTAAGATGACTGCATGCATTTCATATGGTCATAATTAAACATTATATTGGTGGTTACTAGCTGTCCAAACAATAAAATAACTTCATTTTTCCAACAAACAAATAATAATGCAACTTTTTCCAAATTTTTTATGATAACTTCTTTAATATGAATTGAAATGAGTGACAAAAAGCGACAATTGAGATTATTAAATCATTTGTATGTCCAATTTTAGAATAAGTTTTTGACACGACTCTGAATCGGTAGGTATTTGTTACACGGTGTGGCGGACCACACTAGAGGAGGTGGATTTGGTACCTTGTTCAGGTGATCACGTTTAGTCAAGTGTTTATGAAGAAACTTGTTTCTATTGTAAACGTGTTTGAATAGTCTGCATCCTCTATCAATGTATTCGACACTTCTCCAGAAGCATCAAAGAATATATCAGTGCTATTTTCTTTGTGTTGTATTTCTCATTTCAACGCACAGAAAACAAATTGGTGACATTTAGTCAAGTGTTTGGTGGTCACGTTTAGTCAAGTGTTTGGTGAAGACAATTTAGACCAATGGCTGCATTTTTCTTTCAACTCAAACTACTTATATAAGTGAGCTCAGAGCTCATACCATTCCACATGCAGAGAGAAATGGAGATCTCTCACATAAAACTAGTTCCAGTCCTACTTTTCATCCTTCTCAATTCAGTTTGGTGCACAACTTCAAACTCAATTTCTGAAAGCTTTCTTCAATGCTTTTCCTCCCACATACCTTCAAACACAAGCAGCAAAATTATTATCACCAAAAACAATCCTGCTTATTACTCAGTCTTCCAATTTTCCATACAGAATCTGAGATTCTTGAACACTCCAACACCAAAACCAGAAGCTATCATTACTCCTTTTAAACACTCTCATGTTCAAGCAGCTGTAATTTGTTCCAAGAAAGAGGGCATACAAATAAGAACCCGAAGCGGGGGGCATGACTACGAGGGCCTATCTTATGTATCGATAGCTCCTTTCATCCTGATTGATCTTTTCGAACTTCGGTCCATTGATATTGACATAGAGAATGAGATCGCTTGGGTCGAGTCTGGTGCTACTCTCGGGGAGTTGTATTACGCAATTGCACAAAAGAGTAAAGTCCATGGCTTTCCAGCAGGGACTTGTCCAACTGTTGGTGTGGGGGGACATATTAGTGGAGGTGGATATGGTTCCTTGTTCAGGAAGTATGGTATGGCAGCTGACAATGTCCTTGATGCTAAGATTGTCGACGTTAATGGCAGAGTTCTTGACAGAAAATCCATGGGAGAAGATCTCTTTTGGGCTATTAGAGGAGGGGGAGGCGCAAGCTTTGGAGTCATTCTGTCATGGAAACTTAGGTTGGTTCCGGTTCCTCCAACTGTAACAACTTACGTGGCATCAAAGACCATGGAAGAAGGTGCAACCAAACTTCTTTCTAAATGCCAAACAATAGCAGATTGGATGCCTGAAGGGTATTTCCTGCGTGTGGTTATAGGAGTTACAAATGGTACAAACGGTGGAAAAACTATTGAAGCTGAATTCAGTTTCTTGTTTCTTGAGACTTATGAGGAACTTCTTCCTTGGATGAAAGAAAACTTCCCAGAGTTCAATTTAAGCCGGAGCGCATTCACTGAAATGAGTTGGATTCAGTCTATTCTATATTCCTCTTCCTACTCAATAAATGATACAGAAGCTCTGCTTAACCGGAGTCAACAATCTAGAAGCTCCTTCAAAGGAAAATCAGACTACGTGACAGAACCACTTTCAGAAGCGGGCATGGAAGTTTTATATCAGATAATGTTTGAACTAGACGCATCCACGGTGATACTGACACCTTTTGGCGGAATAATGAGTGAGATTTCCGAATCAGAAATTCCTTTCCCACACAGAAAAGGAAACTTATATGAAATCCAGTATTTTGTCACTTGGGATGATGACAAAGATAGTGAGAAATATGTTAGCTGGACAAGAATGGCGTACGCCTACATGGCAGCATATGTTTCCAAGTCCCCAAGAGGTGCCTATTTGAACTCCAGGGATCTTGACTTGGGGATAAACAAGGATGCTAACACAAGCTATGCAGAAGCAAGCATTTGGGGTTTGAGCTACTTCAAGAATAACTTCAGGAGACTTGCTCAAGTGAAGACCGTGGTTGATCCTGGTAACTTCTTTTTTAATGAACAAAGCATCCCTGTGTTACGATCTGGAAAAATGAAACACCAACAACAACTAGCTGCGTCTCTGTAATAGAATGAACAACAAATAGATAGGTTCGGCTTCATTTGCTCATTCCATTGTACCACGTTACCAACCCACGAATAATAGAACCTCATCTGTTGCCTTTCTCTTGCTGTGAAGATTGAAATCCATTCGCAAAACAGAAGTATAATTTTATTTCAAATGATTTAAATATTTTAATTCCTGCTTTGATTGTCAAACTGTTTATTTGATGAAGTCTTCTTCTGTACAATCTCCGAGGAGATTTCTCTGCTCTGTTATCAGAACAGAGAAGACAGAACCAAATTTCAGAAGCACCTTTCTGATATCTTACTTTTAACTAGTAACAGCCTATGACTCCTGAGTTGGAGGATTGAGATGCATATGATCATATAAGTCATAATTAAGCACTCATTTGCTGCTTACTAGGTGTCCAAACAATAATGCAACTTCATTGTTTTCACAGACAAATAATAATGCAACTTTTTTTAAAAAAATTTATGATAACTTCTTTAATACGAATTGAAATGAATGACAAAAAACGACATTGCAATTATTAAATCATTTGTATCTCCAATTATAAAATAAGTTGTTGAGAAGAATCTAAATCGATAGAGTTTTGTTTTCATGCTCTTAGGTGTTCTCTAACGTATTCTTCAATATTTTATTTTTTACTTTTTGTGATATGCTTCAATATTTTAAACGACACTTGTTTCTTGTTTTATTCTAACTGACAAAAATACGAGAAACATATTGAACCTTTGCTTTGTCTTCAATGGACACCTAATGCCCGCATTGGGATATTTAGCCATATACCCATTCTTAATACTAATGATATAAATAACTTTGCACCTTTAATTTTTATAAACAAACCTAAAAAATGAAAGCTGATCCTATTAAATTTAATTTTGATTATTAAATTACTTTGATACCCTATTGAGTGTGTTGGGGTTGGGCTTGTTTTAAGAAATTGATGGCAGTTTTGTAATTTAAAACAAGTTAAAAGCCTATTTGTTATGCTGTAAATGAGTTTCGGATGTGTTTCTAAAGTCCATTTCATATAGGTTTTTTAAAATAATTTGGACCCCTATATTATGTATAATAGTGAATCTCCCACTTTTCATGGCTCTCATGTTCAAGTAGCTATAAATGATGAGAAACTTTAAAGCCTAGAGATGACGCTAAGTGAGAGAGTACAGGATGGGATGGATGGTCAAGTCAATGATGCCAAGCAGGAGAGTACACGATTGTAAGGGCAGGGGGGGACAATGGATGAGTGAGAGGAGAAGGAAAGTGGGTAATTAAAGACCCTATTTAGAAGGACCCTGAAAGATTGACAAACTAGTACGTAAGTCATTGATTTGATAAAAGTCATGAGTAAAGACAAAGAAAACTAAATTATCATGAGTAAAACAAGCAACAAAGAGAAGATTAGTACGAAGAGAGGGAAGAAAAAAGATATTTTGAAGAAAAAATTGTGTAACACCCTGACTCCAAATTAAACCCCTTATTTAAATTATTTAAATTATTTAAGGGAAATTACAAATTTACCCTTGAGATAGGGGTATTTTGGTCATTTTCTTATCCGGAGAGAGTTTGGGGCAATGACTAGTATTTTTGGATAGGTTGTACTGAGAGGAATTCGTAGACACGTAGTGGGCTCGAATCGGAGTTGTAACGAGATAGATATGGTCAACAGAAACCCAGTGGCACAATCGTAATTATTTCGAAATGAGATTTTTATAAAAAATCAGATTTCTCTCTCTCTCTCTCTCCCGCCTGCGTGGTCTCTCTCTCTTTTCTCTCTCGCCGCGCTACGGCAGCCGGCCACATTTTGGCCGGCCGTTCTCTCCTCCGGCCACTGATGACGACGAGGCTGGTACCAAAATGACCGGGCCGTCGTCCTCTTCCAACCCCGGCCAGCTCCCGCCTCCAGCCGCCGCGGTTTCGCTGGAAAATGGAGAAGAAGCGACCGTTGTCGTCTGAATTTCTGCGCCGTCGATCTCCCTCCTCCAGCCACCGATTTCGACGAGTGAGGTATGGATTTCTACCTATTTTCCATGCTCTAGCTGATGGTTGGGTAGGATTACATTGATTCTGAGCATAGGTATACAAATTGAAATTCGGCCGGTTTTAGGATCTCGATTCCTGCCACTTCCAGTCAGTTTTTGGGGTAGGTCCAAGAACAAAACTGGCTCCAAATAGGGTGTTATACCTAGGGTAGGAGTTTGGAGCCATGGTTTTGAGATTTTCCCGCGATGCGTAATCGCTTTGGGTACCCAGCGCTGCTGGTGCGTGTGGCGGCGCGTGGGTGAGGGTAGTGAAGTTTCACTGTGTCTCGATGAGATCCTTAGGTTGTCACGAGTGCGTAGGATTTCGATGATCTCAATTCGGACATCATTTGACTATCGAACGGATATCGCCTATTGCGCGTTATCCGGGTTCGATAGGTTAGGACCGTTGGATGGTCTCAAATTTAATATATGTTAATCTAGGTATTTCTAGGATCGTGTAGGAATTCACGGATCGTGAATTGGAGCCCCGGATGTTCCGATTTAATAATTTAAAGTTTATGTTTTATATTAACCGTCAGATCGTGTGATCTAACCGTCCGATCTGAACCAAACTTGCAAGATGAGTGTCCTATACCTTGTATAACCCATAGGAACTTTCGGATCAAAATTTGGAGGTCGTGGGCCCCTTGGGTCTGTTTGACCAGGGTTAGGGTAGTTTGACCCTTGGTTGACCGTGAGTCTCCCGGAGTAATCTCACCTTCCTAGGGGGATTATCGGATGCTAGACTATTGTTGAGGTTTACACAATATTAGAATTAATATATATATATATATATATTTATATATGTTTGTATAAGGGCATAAAAGAGTCTAGAATGTCAGTTTGAAGTGCTGTACGCACTACCTGAGGTACCTCCCTGGATTTTGGTTACACTACAAGTACCACCCTGTGAAAGTTAGGTCCCACGTGGCGTAGGTTATCCGGCGTGCGGATAGACCCCATACGTGTTGTTGGTTGTACCGGCGTATGGGGAGATATTGTGATATGATGTTCAAGTCTCGCGTAGCGTAGGTTATCCAGCTTTGAGACAGGCCCCATATGTGGCGTTGGTTGTACCGGCGTATGGGGAGATATTGTGATAGTATGGTATGGTCGCACGTGGCGTAGGTTATCCGGCATGTTGACAGGCCCCATAGTGGCGTTGGTAGTACTGGCGTATGGGGAGATTATGTGAAATACAGAGAAATGAAATAAGGTATTGCCTATGTGTGGAATTGGGTTTTAAGGAAGAACTATGTGTGGCTTGATCCCTCAATGAGGGTACGTAGGCAGCCTAAGGTTATTAGATGCAGCCGCAGACATAGATGTGATTGTGTTAGGAGGTTAAAACCTCGTATGTTGGATTTGGAAAAGTTAGATGATGTATGTTTTAGTTAGTAGTCATAATTCGTCTTTGAATTTATTGTTTGCCTTGTTTAAGGCATGAATTGATTTGTTAGTATGCTTGGTAGTTTGTTGAGAATTATTGGAATGCCGAAGGCCTTTATGTGAATTGCATGAAATTATTTTGTACATGCTGCCTGTTGGGAATATTAAATGTGTTTTTATGCAGGTTGAAATTTTGAGAAATGTTCAATTTACAGGGGAGACTCTGCCGAAATTTCTGCAGTAAGTCTCGTACCCTTATTCCATTTTGGGAAAAAGGGTATATCTTTAGAAGTGAGCCCGACATCAGGGTGATATCAGGAATTTCCACAAGATTCGCCTCGAATTTTGGGAAATTCGGGGCGGGTCTTTTCAGTTGGTATCAGAGCTCTAGGTTCAATTTCCTGTGGACCCTGCACCTTATGTGCATCCTTAAGTTGTGGGCATCATTATGGGTTCCATCTCGGAATGGCATATTTGCGACGTTGAGGACCTCACAAAAGTCAAATTATTTCACAAAGGAAAATATGGAAGAGAAATTCCGTTGGATGAGTTACATGGGAGTGACGGAGTTGTGAGTTCGACCAAAGGAGGGTCGTGACAACTATGAAGTAGTGGTGATGGTAATCTCAACCCTCGGTAGTTGGTATAGATATGCAACTATGAAATTCAATTAATTTGATGTTGTCAGAGAATTGTCATTCCTAAGTGAAGACATTCTGCAAGAGAGAAGAAGGAAGCAGAAGTAGAGCTGGAGCTTTACCACAGACAGAGGTTGTCTAAGAAGTTCCAGAAAACTGTGAACAGGAGCCGGAGGTTTTGCATAGGGTAACACCTGTACCTATGGTACAGTTGGATGTTCCTATGACAAAGTTCTTCGATAAGTCCGCATAGCGGTGACAAGTTCTTTTAGGGAGACAGGTTCATTGATGGCAGCCAATGAATCGACAAGGGACTTAGCATGATGAAGGTAAGCATCAATGGTGTAGAGCTTTTTTGCATATCCATGAGTTGAAAACGAAGAGCAGATTCACTGGCCATACTAGATTGAGAGAAATGGCATTAGAGACACTCCAAAATATCCCGGGTAGCGATGCAACCGATGATGAGAGAGAGAATGGAGTTAAAGAGTGTACTGGTGATGTAGTTGACAATAAGTTGGTCTTGTTGGTACCATTGAGCATGGGTGGGATTGGTTTGGGTAAGGGAGGCAGTGGTGGTTGTGGGTGTTTTGATGGTAGAAGTGGAGGTTTGGGCAGAAGGTTGTTTATGAGTGCTATCGATAAATTTCTAGAGGTCATGACCGACTAAAAAGGGTTTGAGTTGACAGAGCCAAAGAAGGTAGCTAGAGTCAGTAAGCTTGATAAAATGAGAAGAGTTGGGGCTAGGGAGGGAGACGGTGGATTTAGACGAAGCCATGAGGTGGACCTAAAGGAGAGGATTGGATCGAATAAGGGTGAGGTAGGAAACCCTAGCTAAGGCTGATACCATGTAGAGAATATATTTCCTTGTATTGAATAGATTACACAAAGTCCCTATTTATACTGATACAGAAAATCTACTTAAGGTATGAAATAATACAATCATGAATACAATTAGATTTACAGCAGGAGAAGCTAATTGCTAGGAGGAGATTGTGAAGTTGACTTTTCCATGTGTGCTAGGAAAGGAAAGTTTGTTAACACTATTTCAGAAGCTGGCTTGGAAGGTTGATGGAAAACACTAATTGAAGTAAAGGCTTACCTGATATTGACACCTTATGGTGGAAAAATGAGTGAGATTTTCGATTCAGAAACTCCTTTCCCACACAGAAAAGGAAATCTATTCAAAACCAGTATATGGTCACTTGGGATGATGACAAGGAAACTGAGAAGTATATTGGCTTGATGAGAAAGCTACATGGCACCATATGTTTCACAAGAGCTGCCTATTTGAATTACAAGGATCTTGACTTGGGGAGGAACAAGGATATTAATACAAGCTATGCAGAAGCAAGCATTTGCGGTTTGAAGCATTTCAGGAATAACTTTAGGAGACTTGTTCGTGTTAAGACCTTAGTTGATCCTGGTAACTTTTTCAGGGATGAACAAAGCATCCCTGTGTGTCCATCTAGGAAGAAATAGAGTTCCAACAATCATACTCTTCTTTAATTCGATCAAAGTGACTAATTGATGAGATTAGATTGTGCCAAGCCAAGCTTGTGGTCCACCTTGGCTAATTATCTACCCCAATCCCAAGCCAAGCCAAGCTTGTGGTTTTTTTTTTTTCATTCTATTTATTTATTTCCACTATAAATAATAATCTCCTTGTTTGGCTAGCCCTTTTGGAGTTTGGTTTCCACTTTGACCTCAGTTAGGTTTTCACCTTGACCTCGTAAATGGGTTTCCACCTTGATTTAGAGTTGGGTTTCAACTTCGACTTGGAGTTGGATTCCGCCTCGAGTTGGAGTTGGGTTCCGCCTTGACCTTGCACTTGGGTTTCCACCTCGACTTGGAGTTGGGTTTCGCCTTGACTTGGAGTTGGATTCTGCCTTGACCTCGGAGTTGGGTTCCACCTCCACTTGGAGTTGCTTGACCCCGACCTCGACTTGGATTTTAGACCATACCCAAACAGTATCTTCAACATTTACATAATTGTTTATGAAGAAACTTCTTTCTTTTTGTAAAAATTTTTGAAAGGTCTAAAAATACTGTACAACTTTTTTCTTTTTCAGTCTCTTGCGTATGCTGCTATCTTTTCAATTATTGAAAAATCATCGATGGTTATCCAATGGCTGCATTGTTCTTTCAACTCAAACTACCTATATAGGTGAGCTCAGAGCTCATACCATTCCACATGCACAGAGAAATGGAGATCTCACACGTAAAACTAGTTCCACTTCTACTTCTCATCCTTCTCAACTCAGTTTGGTACACAACTTACGAACTCAATTTCTGAAAGCTTTCTTCTAGGTTTTTCCTTCCACAACTTGAAACTCAATTTCTGATATTTTTCTTTTCCTATTTTGAGAGACGATAATATACTAAACTCACACACACTACAAGGATAGTAGGAATCGAACCCAGGACCTTGTCTGGGGGAGCAATTGTTCCAAACAACAACATTAGTGGGTACTTTACTTCTGATATCTATATTTTAGTGAGTAGCAAGAAGGTTTAAAAATCAGCATTCATTTGCTGCTTACTAGGTGTCCAAACAATAATGCAACTTCATTGTTGTCACAGACAAATAATAATGCAACATTTTATTTATTTATTTTTATAATGACTTCTTTAATATGAATGACAAAAAACGACAATTAAGAGGGTTTATTTTACGATGATGTGGATAATATGATCCACATTGCGATTATTAAATCATTTGTATCTCAAATTATAAAATAAGTTTTTGAGAAGACTCTAAATCGGTAGAGTTTTGTTACTTGTTTCTTCTATAATAACTGACAGAAGTAAGAGCCACATACTGAACCTTTGCTTTGTCTTCAATATGCACACCTAATGCCTGCAATAATCTTTCAAGTGAGCTAAGAGCTCATGCATTTCATACAGAGGAAATGAAAATGGCGACCTTACACATGAAACTACTTCCTCTACTTTTCATCCTTTTTGTTAGAATTGTAAGGGAAACAAGAAAGTGATTTTATTAGATTGGAGAGAATATCCATAGCATAGTGTAGGCTAATTGGCCACACTTGGAGAAATGTGCTATAGGATTTGGGAGAAGAGCAAAGTTCATGGCTTTCCTGCTGGAGTTTGTGAAACAGTTGGTGTTGGTGGGCACATAAGTGGTGGCGGCTATGGAAACATGTTGAGGAAGTATGGCCTTGCTGTCTGTGGACAATGTCCTTGACGCTCAGATTGTTGATGTTCAGGGAAGGCTTCTTGACAGAAAATCAATGGGAGAAGACCTCTTTTGGGCTATTAAAGGAGGAGGTGGAGGAAGCTTTGGAGTTATTATTTCATACATATTGAAGTTGGTTTCTGTGCCTGAAATTGTTACAGTGTTCCGGGTGGAGAGAACCTTGGAAGAGAATGCAACCGCCGTCGTTTTGAAGTGGCAACAGGTGGCGCCAACCACAGACGATGGTCTTTTTATGAGGATGCTTTTGCAGCCTGTGACTTCTAAAGTGAAGAAGGGTGAGAAGACTGTTAGAATCTCAATTTTGGCAGAGTTTCTCGGCAATGCCGACCAACTTGTGTCATTGTTGGGGAAGGAGTTTCCTGAATTGGGTTTGAAGAAGAACTGTATGGAGATGAGTTGGATTGACTCTGTGCTTTAGTGGGCTAATTTTGATAATGGGACTAAACCTGAAGCGTTGCTCAATAGAAATCCCAATGATGCAAATTTCCTGAAAAGGAAGTCTGATTATGTTCAAACCCCAATCTCCAAAGATGGGTTGGCGTGGTTATGGAAGAAGATGATTGAGCTTGGCAAAACAGGGTTGGTGTTCAATCCATATGGTGGGAAAATGAGCCAAATTCCGGCCTCTGAGACGCCTTTTCCACACCGTGCAGGGAACTTGTTCAAAATTCAGTACTCAGTGAATTGGGAAGATGCAGGAGAGGATTCAGAGAAGAATTATCTCACACAAAGCAGGAGGCTTTACAGTTACATGACCCCATTTGTGTCCAAGAACCCAAGAAGTGCTTTCTTGAATTACAGGGACCTTGACATTGGTGTCAATACATTTGGTGACAATAGCTATGAAGAAGGGAAGGTTTATGGATTGAAGTACTTCAATGACAACTTTGATAGGTTGCTGAAGGTGAAGACTGCTGTTGATCCAGAAAATTCTTCAGGAACGAGCAGAGTATCCCTACTCTTCCAAGTAAGGCATAGGAGAATTTAGCTGTTGACACAGCTTGTATTGGTTATTGATTCATCAACTATAAGTTTTTAAAAAAAATAATGTGACTTAGATGATGAGTATTTGGTTACTTTTGATTGAGCACTTGTCATAGTGAATATACAAAATTTATACAATTTACTCTTTGATTTTTAGATTATGAGAGATGTGACATGTATAAGAAAACTACAAACAATCTCATTCATTCTAGTTAATGCAAATGGTAGGACACTAGCATGATTGACAGTGTCTACCTTTCAAGGCTGATTTTTAACAATTTCTTTCTATCCTCTCTGATTTGTTTGATTGCTCAATAATCTGAAAGAGTCTCTCTCTCAACCATTGGAAAAATAAAAAGAACTGAGTTGATGGGTTATGAGTCTTTTTTTCTCTGTTTTTCTTTGGGTTTATTTCTTTCAATATTCTCTATGAACAAAATTATCCGTACATATTCTTCACTTCAAGCTTAAAAACCACTTTCCTTTTGATCAAAGTCAGAATATATGTTCCTTTCACAATGGCATATAGGTAAAAGTGAGTGAAAATAGCTATCATGGAAAACTCTTATCTGCAATGAAGCTTCGGCTCTTGACTTTATGGTGTTCACACGTTTAGAATTATGCGTGTGGGATCCCATCCACTGCTAGAGGAGGAATACAATTATACAAGGTCTGGGCCTCAGCCTGTTCCCTATGACTAAGTCCTCTCCCCATAGAAGAACTTTCATGTGGGATGCCTCGCACATGACCCTTTCGGCCTTTTTCTTTTGTGGGCTATCACCATGTGCTTTACTGTTATTGTTGTATATCTTGAAATAGTGAGAACATTTTTGCATTCACTTTAGTTATGGATACTCCAATTTTTTGTAACACTTTAAGAATTATGGATGGTTGGTTTGCCAAATTGTTGGTGATTTCCAGTCAGTCATCAAGACTCCTTGTGAATGCATTCAACCTATTTGATGATAATCAGAAACCAACTTGCATTTGATTTAACTACTAAGCTTAAAGTGAAGAGATGTACATTTTAGCGCTCTGACTCTGGCTTGCCATGTTCCAGGGAGTATATGTTTGTTATGCTTTTGGTCCTGTAAATCATAAATAGTTTTAACTCAAATTACCACTAGCTTTTCCATGCCCTGCTTATGCATGAGCTTCCTACTTTCAGATAGAGGCTTGAACCCCAAGTTCATAAGGGAGTTAGACATGATTCTAGATTACCTGGAATTAATAAATAATGTAAACAGAACTTGTTTGATTGGATGGTTAAACACTCAAACTACAATCTTCACATACATTTTGTTTCCTACTCCTGACCTCTCCAGAAGTTGCTGACGTTGGTTGCTGATATTGCAGATGGAAACTCAGACGCGAATAGCGGGTCAAGTTCCAACTTACCAATGGGGGACCTATTCGTTCTACTGATATGCTTGCTTATCGGAGGTTGGTAACCAGAAACTTTTCCATAGTCAAGACTAGGATCCTTCATAACCTTTTTGTTTTGTTTTGTTTGATTTTTAAATTCTCTGTTTAGTAAGTTCTTACTTAGCATATTGTCAATCCCTAAATTTTGTGTGTAAATTGAAGTCGTTTTAGGCTGGGGTTGAAAATCAGCATCTTAACTGACAGAAATATCCTGGTTTTTTAAATATAAAAAAAAAACCTCTAGTTAGTTGAGGGCGGCTTAGTTGATTCTCTGGTTAGCGTGGGACAGATGTGCTAAAATATGAAAACTATGAGAGAATATTTGTTTGTGGGAATTTTGTGTATTCTTCTTATTGTAGGAGGTCATATTTATAATACAACGAAACCTGAATGGGCAAGTAAATAATAAATTCCTAAATCTATTTGCAGTAGGAAATCAGGAATTAAAGTAAATCAATTACAATTATAATAGGAATTCTTGGTGTGTAAGGAAAGTAAGTCAATATCCACAAGTCACGCCAACACTCCCCCTCACGTTGGTGCATAGATGTCGCCAATGCCCAACTGATCTAGTGAATTGTGGAATGCTTTACTGGAAATCGCCTTTGTCAAAATATCCGCCAATTGATCCTCGGATTTCACAAAAGGAAACTGAAACACTTTAGCCTCAAGCTTTTGTTTGATGAAGTGTCGATCCACCTCAACATGTTTAGTACGATCATGCTGAACCGGATTCTGTGCAATGGCTATAGCAGCCTTGTTGTCACAAAAGAGATTCATTGTGGATGTAGGTTTATACCCAAGTTCAGTAAGCAACTTTCTTAACCAAAGAAGTTCACAAATCCCTTTAGTCATGCCTCTGAACTCGGCTTCTGCACTGGATAAAGCTACTACATTCTGTTTCTTGCTTCTCCATGTCACCAAATTACCTCCCACGAATGTGAAGTAACCCGATGTGGATTTTCTATCTGTTACATTACCTGCCCAATCTGCATCTGAATAACCATCAATATTTAGATGACCATGCTTTGAGAACATAAGTCCTTTTCCAGGTGCAGACTTCAAATATCTAAGTATCCGAAGAACTGCATTCATATGGTCTTCACTTGGAGAGTGCATAAATTGATTGACAACGCTCACCGCATAAGCAATGTCTGGTCGAGTATGTGACAAATAGATCAATCGTCCCACTAACCTTTGGTATCTTTCTTTGTTATTTAGAACTTGATCTAGATATTCTCCAAGATGATGATTCTGAACAATAGGAGTGTCCGCAGGTTTACAATCTAGCATTCCTGTGTCTGTCAACAAGTCTAAGACATATTTCCTTTGAGAGAGAAATATGCCTTGCTGCGATCGAGCCACCTCAATTCCCAAGAAATACTTGAGTCCACCTAGATCCTTCATCTCAAACTCCGTAGCCAGATAGTCTTGTAGTTGTGATATTTCCTGTTTATCATTCCCAGTAATAATCATATCATCAACATAGATTATTAATGCTGTTACCTTCCCTTTTCGATGTTTCAAGAACAGAGTATGATCTGAGTTGCACTGTTTGAAACCATTGTTCTTCATTGCCATGGTGAACCGTCCAAACCATGCACGTGGTGATTGTTTCAATCCATACAATGCTTTTCGTAACCTGCAAACTGTTCCAGTCTGAGTAGTATTATATCCAGGAGGAATGTCCATGTACACCTCCTCCGTGAGTTTGCCATGTAGAAAAGCATTCTTTACATCAAACTGGTGTAGTGGCCAATCCAAATTAGCTGCAAGGGACAATAAGACTCTGACGGTGTTTAACTTTGCAACTGGAGCAAAGGTTTCTTCATAGTCTATACCATAGGTCTGTGTGTACCCTTTTGCCACAAGTCTTGCCTTGTATCGCTCGATAGATCCATCTGCATTGTGTTTTATAGTAAACACCCATCTACATCCGATAGTCTTTTTTTCTCGGGGTATAGTCTCCAATGTCCAAGTCTGATTTTTCTCAAGGGCTTTCATCTCCTCTTTTATAGCTTGGACCCACTTAGGATCTTTCAATGCTTCAGAGACCTTGGTTGGAATATGGATAGCAGACAACTGATGCACAAAAGCCTTGAGTGGTTCAGACAGCTTCTCAGTGGATACATGATTTGCAATTGGATACTTGGATGTCTTGCCAATATCAGGTGAATAACGGTTTGGTGGCTTCCCACGATTTTGCCTGAAAGGTAATTGATATCCAATAGTTTTATCATCTAAATGCACAAGTCTAGTAGGAGTAGTTACCTCAAGGATATTCTCAGGAGATTGGTCTGTTGGTACTGTTGAGTTAGAGGGGGGTCTTCATCTTGTTGTTCTGTATTGTCTGTAGGTGTGAGACTCGGATCAGAAATATCTTCGCATGGATCAGGTGGGTCAGGCAATTGATCGCTATGAATGGGTGATTGGTCGCTTTTCGACAGAGAGTAATCTCGTGCTCCAGACTCGGAATGATCAATCATTTCTGTACAAAGGAGAATTTCTTTATTTTCCAAGTTGCTCCAATTCTGCTCTTCACTTCGTATCTCCCCCTGAAGTGTAGAATTGGATGATGGGTCATGGAAGAACAGCTCAGATTCCAGAAAGGTCACATCCAAAGTGACATAGGTTCGTTGGGTAGGAGGGTGATAATAGCGGTAGCCTTTCTGATGAGTGGCATAACCCACAAAAACACAACGAAGCGCACATGGATCAAGTTTGCTACGTTGATTTTTGTGGAGATGAACGAAAGCCACACATCCAAAGATTCGGGGTGTGAGTACCAAAACAGAAGGCAGAGGTCTGTGTTGTGCAAGCACCTGTAAGGGAGTTTTAAAGGTCAGTACACCAGAAGGCATGCGGTTGATCAGATGAACTGCGGTGACAATAGCATCATCCCAGTGATGGCGAGGAACATGAGCGCCAATCAGAAGTGCTCGGGCGGTTTCAAGAAGATGTCGATTCTTTCGTTCAGCAACACCATTTTGTTGTGGTGTCTGAGGACAAGTCGTCTCATGGATAATTCCATGTTGTTGGAAGTAAGTCTGAAAGTCATGATTGACAAATTCTCCACCATTGTCTGAGCGAAGAATCTGGATTTGAGCATTAAACTGAGTTTTCATCTGTTTGTGGAAGGACTGAAAACAGGAAAACACTTCGTTTTTATTCTTCAGCAAATAAAGCCATGTCATCCGTGTACAATCATCGATGAATGTGACAAACCATCGAACACCAGAAGGAGCAGTGATAGGAGAAGGTCCCCAGGACATCAGAGTGAATTAACGTAAATGGAGTAGTACACTTGTTCGTACTCAACGGGTAGGGCACACGGTGACTCTTGGCCAAAATACAAGTATCACATGTGAAGTCAGAGTCCTTGAAACCTGAGAATAAATCTGGTATAAGATGCTTCATATAACTAAAAGACGGATGTCCCAATCGACGGTGCCACAACCAGATTTGCTTTTGTTTGCTATCAAAGGGATGTGTCACGCTGTTAGCCATGCCGGGACTGAAGTCATCGACATAATATAGCCCCCCTCTCTTAGTACCACGACCAAGAATCTCCTTAGTGTGAATATCCTGAAGCAAACAAAAACTCGGGTAAATGAGTACACAACAATTCAATTGTTCAGTAAGCTGACTAACTGACAACAATTTAGTGGATAAAGATGGAACAAGTAAAGTATTAGACAGTGTGAGAGAGGATGAGAGTGCAACAGTGCCAGCCCCTGTCACAGGATAAGTAACACCATTGGCATTTGCAATACAGGTTCGTCGAGGTTGTGTAGTATTCAGAAAATCATCAGGATCAAACGTCATATGATCAGTTGCACCGGAATCAATTATCCAGCTCTTGGAATCAATCTTATCGGAAGTATGGAATCCATAACCAGTACCATTACTGGTCATATTGCATTGTCCTCGATCTATAAGAGTAGCCCACCAATTGGGGTAGCCATGCGATTTAAAACAAGTCTCACAAGTGTGTCTCGGATCACCACAATATGCGCAATCTGGTCCATGTGTCGGGGTCGTTAGTCTAGAAGTCATAATCTGTGCAGCGGAAGATGCATAGGATACAGGTTGAGTAGGAATTGGGATCGAAATCTGAGCCTGAGTCGGGGCCGGAGTCGGAGTCGAAATCGGGATCAGGGTCTGAATCAGAGACAAATTCGGGGTTGGGGTCATCATCGGAGTGGGGGTCGGGGTCGTCTTCGGAGTCGGGGTCGGGGTCGTCGTCATAGTGTCGGGGTCGGGGTCGTCAAAAGAGGATCCTGATTCTGGATCGGGTTCGGGGTCAAAGTCTGCATCTGTAGGAGCGGAGCCATCTGGGCACTCAACTCAACGATGGTTGGTGGAGAATGAGAGAAGGAGTCGGTGGTGCTACCTCCATGAGGGTTGAAAAAATCATCAACCCCCATAGCAGCGGCGGGGGTTTGAAACTAGAGTCAGCAATTCCAAGATCGCCGCTCTGATACCATGCTAAAATATGAAAACTATGAGAGAATATTTGTTTGTGGGAATTTTCTGTGTATTCTTCTCCTTGTAGGAGGTCATATTTATAATGCAACAAAACCTGAATGGGCAAGTAAATAATAAATTCCTAAATCTATTTGCAGTAGGAAATCAGGAATTAAAGTAAATCAATTACAATTATAATAAGAATTCTTGGTGTGTAAGGAAAGTAAGTCAATATCCACAAGTCACGCCAACAAGATGTAGGCCATGCAAATAGTGAGAATGCGGCACTTTATAGTAGGTGATGACAAACTGCTCATTGCGGCCATTGTAGAAGTGATGAGTTATTTGCTGATGTATCCAAGACAAAATCATGCCAAATTTCATCCAAGAATTTTTTCACTTGAAGTTTCCTTTTATACTTGGAAATTTTCAATGGCCAATGTCTGCAATGTTCTTTAATTTAGAGTACAAAGTAGGAACATCAACCAGATATTTACTAGGAAAGTCAACAAATAAACGACTGAGCCGGTACCATGTTATATGCAAAGGATATAATCATGGTGATCTTCGACGTAAAACTACTTCCACTACTTATCATCCTTTTCAACTCAGTTTGGTCCACAAGTTCAAATTCAATTTCTGAAAGCTTACTTCAATGTCTTTCCACTCACCTAAAGCATTCTAACTCAAGTAAGGAAATAATCTTAACCACAAACAGTTCTGCTTATTCCTCAATCTTGCAATCTTCCATACAGAACCTCAGATTCTTGAACAATTCAACGCCAAAACCCAAAGTTATCGTTACTCCTTTCCATGAATCTCATGTTCAAGCAGCAGTTATTTGCTCCAAGAAACATGGCATACAAAAAAGATTCCAAAGTGGGGGCCATGACCTCGAGGGCCTATCTTATGTATCATATGCTCCTTTCATCATCATTGAACTTTTCAATCTTCAGACCATCCATATTGACATAAAGAATGAGAGTGCATGGGTCGAATCGGGTGCTACACTTGGTGAATTGTATTACTTAATAGCACAAAAGAGTAATGTACATGGATTTCCAGCAGGGTCTTGTCCCACAATGGGTGTGGGAGGACATATTAGTGGAGGTGGATTTGGTACCATATTCAGGAAATATGGTCTAGCAGCTGACAATGTCATTGATGCTAGGATTGTTGATGTCAATGGCAGAATTCTCAGCAGAAAGTCCATGGGAGAAGAACTCTTATGGGCTATCAGAGGAGGATGAGGCTCGATCTTTGCAGTCGTTCTGGCCATATAAGAAGGTGTAACAGATAAGCTCCATGAAGACCTTTTCTTACATTTGGTTGTGGAAGTTGCAAATGAAGCCGGGGCAACTGATGGCAAAACTATTAAAGTGTCGATTGATTCGTTGTTTCTTGGACCAGTTGAGAAGCTTCTTCTTTTGATGCAAGATAAGTTCAAGGACTTAAGTTTAGACCACAGCAATTGCACTGAAATGAGTTGGATCCAGTCTGTGAGATATCTGTTTCAGAAACTCCTTTCCCACATAGAAATGGAAGTATATTTGCAATCCAGTATTTGGTCACTTGGGATGATGACAAGGAAACTGAGAAACATATTAGCTGGATGAGAAGGGTGTATGCCTACATGGCATCAAATGTTTCAAAGTCCCCAAGAGCTGCCTATTTGAACTATAGGGATCTAGACTTGGGGAGGAACCATGATGCTAATACAAGCTATGCACAAGCAAGCATTTGGGGTTTGAAGTATTTCAAGAGTAACTTTAGGAGACTTGTTCATGTAAAGACCTTAGTTGGTCCTGGTAACTTCTTTAGAAATGAACAAAGCATCCCTGTTTTACCATATGGGCAGAAATAGAGTGTAAATAATAAATAGTTGGGTTTGGCCCAATGTAGAAAATAATAATAAATAAGTCTGCAGCCTAAACCAATGCATTCAACACTTCTCCAAAAGCTTAGACCATATTCCATCACTGTAGGAGCATAAAAGAACATATCAGTGCTATTTTCTATGTGCAGATGCAGAATACAGTAGACTCTATAATGGAAATTGTTGGATTTTAGATGCTCTGATAGCACTGTTAGGTTGTGCCTGAAGGGGTTTATAATAGTAGTGCAATAATTGAAATAACGTGATTTTATTAGATTGGAGGAGAATAGTACATGGCTTTGTGTACATAGGATTACAGGCTATTGGCCTTCTCGTGGTGTAGCAATTGGGAATTGTAGGCTATTGGCCCTTCACTGATGTAGCTATTAACTACTTCATATCCTGCTTGATAAAACAAGGCTTTTGGCCTTTATATGGCTATTGGCTTCCATGTGGCCACCTTGATGACTTGGATTGGTGAGCTCTTAGCTCCACTTTGCTAGATTGCTTGCAAAGTTATAGGCATTGTTGCCGACTTGTCTAAGTTCGACTGACTTGGCTTATTCCTCTTAGTCACAAGTTCTGCCACTACTCCTTGGATTATATTCTAGAATAAACTCAAAATCATTTCTAATAGGACTTGTCTAGGGCATGAGCTATCCTTCTGGGATATTTTTTACCCCAAGCCGACATAGCCTCTTCTTCCACCACGCTTTCTAAAATTGTGCAGATCCCTTTCAAATGCGTGCATTACTTTTTAACAAAAATAAAGCAATATTAGTTGTATTTCTCATTTCAACACACAGAAAACAAAATGATGACAGCTTCATGGAAGCAAGTGCATAACTACTGCATCACTACTGGATCATATTTCTATTTTTTGGGTACACGTTTATGGAAAGTCTTTAATTAGTATAGAATTTATTTTTTCGATCCTAGCAATGAAAAGTTATCATTAGCTACAATGTTCTATCCACTCATAGTGCCTATATAAGTGAGCTCAGAGCTCATACAATTTCACATGCTCAGAGAAATGGAGATCTCACACGTAAAACTAGTTCCAGTTCTACTTTTCATCCTTCTCAGCTCTGTTTGGTGCACTACTTCAAGCTCAATTTCTGAAAGCTTTCTTCAATGCTTTTCCTCCCACATACATTCTAAGTCAACAAGCAAAATTATTCTCACCAGAAAAAGTTCTTCTTATTCCTCAGTCTTGCACTCTTCCATACAGAATCTCAGATTCTTGAACACTTCAACACCACAACCAGAAGCTATCATTACTCCTTTTCGATACTCTCATGTTCAAGCAGCTGTAATTTGCTCCAAGAAAGAAGGCATACAAATAAGAACCCGAAGTGGGGGGCATGACTATGAGGGCCTATCTTATATATCCAAATCTCCTTTCATCATCATTGATCTTTTCAAACTTCGGTCCATCGATATTGACATAAAGAATGAGAGGGCTTGGGTCGAATCCGGTGTCACACTCGGAGAGTTGTATTACGCAATTGCACAGAAAAGTAAAGTCTATGGCTTTCCAGCAGGGATTTGTCCAACTATTGGTGTTGGGGGACATATTAGTGGAGGTGGCTTTGGTACCTTGTTCAGGAAATATGGTCTGGCAGCTGACAATGTCCGTGATGCTAAGATTGTCGACGTTAATGGCAGAGTTCTTGACAGAAAATCCATGGGAGAAGAACTCTTTTGGGCTATTAGAGGAGGGGGAGGTTCAAGCTTTGGAGTCATTCTGGCATGGAAACTTGAGTTGGTTCCTGTTCCTCCATCTGTAACAGTTTACACAGAATCAAAGACCATACAACAGGGTGCAACCAAACTTATTTCTAGATGGCAAGCTATAGCAGATAGGATTCCTGAAGGGAATTTCTTGCGTTTGGTTATACAAGGTGCAAATGGAGATGGTACAAATGGTGGAAAAACTATTCAAGTTATATTCAATTTCTTGTTTCTTCAGACTGTCGAGAAACTTCTCCCCTGGATGAAAGAAAACTTCCCAGAGTTAAGTGTAGAGCAAACCAAATTTGCTGAAATGAGTTGGATTGAGTCTGTTCTATCCATGGCTGACATCCAAAGAAACAAAACAGAAGTTCTGCTTCAGCGGACTCAACAATCTAAGAGATTCTTCAAAGCAAAATCAGACTATGTGACAAAACCAATTTCAGAAGCTGGCTTGGAAGGTTTATGGCACATTATGCTTCAACTAGACACATCCCTGTTGATACTGTCACCTTTCGGGGGAAGAATGAGTGAGATTTCTGATTCAGAAACTCCTTTCCCACATAGAAAAGGGAACTTATATGAAATCCAGTATTATGTCAGTTGGGATGATGACAAAGAAACTGAGAAACATATTAGCTGGACAAGAAGGGTGTATGGCTACATGGCAGCATATGTTTCCAAGTCCCCAAGAGCTGCCTATTTGAACTACAGGGATATGGACTTGGGGATGAATAAGGATACTAACACAAGCTATAAACAAGCAAGCCTTTGGGGTTTGAGCTACTTCAAGAATAACTTTAGGAGACTTGCACAAGTGAAGACCTTAGTTGATCCTGGTAACTTCTTTAGGAATGAACAAAGCATCCCTGTGTTACCATATGGGGAAAAATAGAATGTCAACAACAAGTAGATGGGTTTGTGTAATAGAATAAACAACAAATAGATAGGTTCAGCTTCGGTTGCTCATTCCATTGTACCAACCAATAATAGAATCGTTTGTTGCCTTTCTCTTGCTGTGAAGACTGATATCCATTTGCAAATCTATAGTATGATTTTACTTGAAATAATTTAAAGATTTTAATTTCTGCTTTGATTGTCAAACTATTTATTTATCTATTAGTAATGAAATCTTTTTTGGTACAGTCCCCAAGATCTTTCTATGTTATCAGAACAGAGCAGGATATCTTTCTTTATGCATCAGCCTTTGACTCTGAGTTTTAGGATTGAGATGACTATATGCATTTTATATAGTCATAATTAAGCATTAAATTGGTGCTTACTAGCTATCCAAACAATAATACAACTTCATTTTTTCAACAGACAAATAATAATGCAACGAAAAGTATAATTGTATGAGGACTTCTTTTACATAAATTGAAATGAATGACCAAAAACTAAAATAAGAGAGTTTATTTTATCATGATGTGGATAATATGAACCATTATGATTATTAAATCATTTGTATCTCCAATTTTAAAATAAGTTTTTGACAAGACTCTAAATTGGTATGGATTTGTCACACGGTATGGGGGGAGATATTAGAGGAGGTGGATTTGGTACCTTGTTCAGGAAGTATGGTCTGGCAACTGACAATGTCCTTGATGCTAAGATAGTATTTGTTCTAGGTATAAACTTTAGTATTTGTTCTAGGTATATATGTATATTTACTAGAAACGATACATGAATGTGCAAGGCTTTAATAGTTGTACAAATTGTTTAAGTGTCATTCGATTCATTGTTTCGAGGACCGGTTGAGAAGCTTCTCATTTTGATGCAAGACAAGCTCCTGGAATTAAGTTTAGATCACAGCAATTGCACTGAAATGAGTTGGATCCAGTCTTTGATGCACTTTGCTGGCTTCCCAATAAGTGAATCCCTGGAAGTTTTGCTGAAGAGGACTCAGCCATCTAGGAGCTTCTTCAAAGCAATACGTTTCTCAGTTTCCTTGTCATCCATCTAATATTTTTCTCGGTTTCCTTGTTGGTCAGTTTAGGAGACTTGTTCATATTAAGACCTTAGTTGATCCTGGTAACTTCTTTAGAAATGAACAAAGCATCCCTGTTTTACCATCTGAGCAGGAAGAGAGTGTAAATAATAAAATAGTTGGGTTTGGCCCAATGTAGAAAACAATAATAAATAAGTCTGCATCCTCTACCAACGTATTCAACACTTCTCCAGAAGCTTAGACCATATTCCATCACTGTAGGAGCATCAAAGATTATATCAGTGCTATTTTCTATGTGCGGATGCAGAAAATAGGGAAATATTAGTTGTATTTCTTATTTCAACACACAGAAAACAAATTGGTGACAACTTCATAGATGATATGATTCACATTGCAAACATTATTTAATTGTTTGCATCTTTAACATTTAGCCAAGTGTTAATGAAGAAACTTGTTTATTTTGTAAACGTTTTTGAAAAGTCTAAAAATACTGTTCTTTTTTTTTTTTTTTTTCAGTCTCTTGCGTATGCTCCTATCTTTTCAATTATTGAAAAATTATTTATGGCTATCCAATGGCTGCATTTTTCTTTCAACTCAAACTACTTATATAAGTGAGCTCAGACCTCATACCATTCCACATGCACAGAGAAATGGAGATCTCTCACGTAAAACTAGTTCCAGTCCTACTTTTCATCCTTCTCAATTCAGTTTGGTGCACAACTTCAAACTCAATTTCTGAAAGCTTTCTTCAATGTTTTTCCTCTCACATACATTCTAACTCAAGCAGCAAAATTATTCTCACCAAACACAGTTCTGCTTATTCCTCAGTTTTGCAATCTTCCATACAGAATCTCAGATTCTTGAACACTTCAACACCAAAACCAGAAGCTATCATTACTCCTTTTAAACACTCTCATGTTCAAGCAGCTGTAATTTGTTCCAAGAAAGAGGGCATACAAATAAGAACCCGAAGCGGGGGGCATGATTACGAGGGCCTATCTTATGTATCGACAACTCCTTTCATCATGATTGATCTTTTCGAACTTCGGTCCATTGATATTGACATAGAGAATGAGATCGCTTGGGTAGAGTCTGGTGCTACTCTTGGGGAGTTGTATTACGCAATTGCACAAAAGAGTAAAGTCTATGGCTTTCCGGCAGGGACTTGTCCAACTATTGGTGTGGGGGGACATATTAGTGGAGGTGGATTTGGTTCCTTGTTCAGGAAGTATGGTCTGGCAGCTGACAATGTCCTTGATGCTAAGATTGTCGATGTTAATGGCAGAGTTCTTGACAGAAAATCCATGGGAGAAGAACTCTTTTGGGCTATTAGAGGAGGGGGAGGCTCAAGCTTTGGAGTCATTCTATCATGGAAACTTAGGTTGGTTCCGGTTCCTCCATCTGTAACAGGTTACATGGAATCAAAGACCATAGAACAAGGGGCAACCAAACTTGTTTCTAAATGGCAAGCAATAGCAGATAGGATTCCTGAAGGGAATTTCCTGCGTTTGGTTTTACAAGTTGAAAATGGTACAAACGGTGGAAAAACTATTCAAGTTGTATTCAATTTCTTGTTTCTCGAGACTTACAAGGAACTTCTTCCTTGGATGAAAGAAAACTTCCCAGAGTTAAATTTAGACCAGACCGCATTTACTGAAATGAGTTGGATTGAGTCTGTTCTATTTTTGGCTAACTTTCCAATAAATGAAACAGAAGTTCTGCTTCAGCGGACTCAACAATCTAGGAGCTTCTTTAAAGCAAAATCAGACTACGTGACAGAACCAATTTCAGAAGCTGGCTTGGAAGGTTTATATCAGAGAATGCTTCAGCTAGACACATCCATGTTGATACTGTCACCTTTTGGCGGAAGAATGAGTGAGATTTCCGAATCAGAAATTCCTTTCCCACATAGAAAAGGAAACTTATATGAAATCCAGTATTATGTCACTTGGGATGATGACAAAGAAACTGAGAAACATATTAGCTGGACAAGAATGGTGTATGGCTACATGGCAGCATATGTTTCCAAGTCCCCAAGAGCTGCCTATTTGAACTACAGGGATCTTGACTTGGGGGCGGACAAGGATGCTAACACAAGCTATGCACAAGCAAGCATTTGGGGTTTGAGCTACTTCAAGAATAACTTCAGGAGACTTGCTCAAGTGAAGACCTTAGTTGATCCTGGTAACTTCTTTAGAAATGAACAAAGCATCCCTGTGTTACGATCTGGGGAAAAATAGAATGCCAACAACAACTAGATGTGTTTGTGTAATAGAATAAACAACAAATAGATAGGTTCGGCTTCAGTTGCTCATTCCATTGTACCTACCAACGAATAATAGAACTTTGTTTGTTGCCTTTCTCTTGCTGTGAAGATTGAAATTCATTCGCAAAACAGAAGTATAATGTTATTTCAAATGATTTAAGATTTGAATTCCTGCTTTGATTGTCAAACTGTTTATTTAATGAAGTCTTCTTCAGTACAATCTCCCAGGAGATTTCTCTGTTATCAGAAGTTCAGAACGGAGAAAATAGAACCAAATTTCAGAAGTACCCTTCTGATATCTTTCTTTTAACTATGACTCCTGAGTTGGAGAATTGAGATGCATATGATCTATAAGTCATAATTAAGCATTCATTTGCTGCTTACTAGCTGTCCAAACAATAATGCAACTTCACTGTTTTCACAGACAAATAATAATGCAACTTTTAAAAAAAAAAAAATTTATGATAACTTCTTTAATATGAATTGAAATGAATGACAAAAAACGACAATTAAGAGGGTTTATTTTATGATGATGTGGATAATATGATCCACATTGCGATTATTAAATCATTTGTATCTCAAATTATAAAATAAGTTTTTGACAAGACTCTAAATCGGTAGAGTTTTGTTTTCATGCTCTTACGTATGTTTCAGTATTTAAAAAGGCCACTTGTTTCTTCTATAATAACTGACAGAAGTAAGAGACACATACTGAACCTTTGCTTTGTCTTCAATATGCACACCTAATGTCTGCAATAATCTTTCAAGTGAGCTAAGAGCTCATGCTCATACAGGGGAAATGAAAATGGTGACCTTGCACATGAGACTACTTCCTCTACTTTTCATCCTTTTCAACTCAGTTCGGTCCACAACTTCAAATTCAGCTACACAAAGCTTTCTTCACTGTTTTACCTCCCACTCCCACATACAGAATTTCAACTCAAGTAGCGAAATCATCATTATCAAAAACAGTTCTGCTTATTCCTCAGTCTTGGAATCTTCCATAAGGAATCTCAGATTCTTAAACCCTTCAACACCAAAACCAGAAGAGTATCATAAATCCTCTTCATGGCTCTCATGTTCAAGCAGCTATAATCTGCTCCAAGAAAGAGGGCATACTTATAAGAATCTGAAGCGGGGGTCATGACTATGAGGGCCTATCTTATGTATCTGAAACTCCTTTCATCATCGTTGATCTTTTCAATCTTCGATCCATCGATATTGACATTGAGAATGAGAGTTCTTGGGTCGAGTCAGGTGCTACTATCGGAGAGTTTTATTACGCAATTGCACAAAAGAGTAAAGTCTGTGGATTTCCAGGAGGGATTTGTCACACAGTTGGTGTTGGGGGACATATTAGCAGAGGTGGATTTGGCACGTTGTTCAGGAAGTATGGTCTGGCAGCTGACAATGTCCTTGATGCTAAGATTGTTGACGTTAATGGGAGAGTTCTTGACAGAAAATCCATGGGAGAAGACCTCTTTTGGGCTATTAGAGGAGGGGGAGGCTCAAGCTTTGGAGTCATTCTGGCATGGAAACTTAGGTTGGTTCCTGTTCCTCTATCTGTAACAGTTTACAGGGAATCAAAGACCATAGAACAAGGTGCAACCAAATTTGTATCTAAATGGCAAGTTGTCGCAGATAGAATTCCTGAAGAGCACTTCCTGCGTTAGTTATATTTGATTTCTTGTTTCTTGAGACATTTGAGAAACTTCTCCCTTGGATGCAAGACAATTTCCCAGACTTATGTTTAGACCAGACCAAATTCACGGAAATGAGTTGGATTGAGTCTGTTCTATACTTTGAAGGCCTCCCAAGTAACGAAGTAGACGTCTTGCTTCAGCGGACTGAACCATCTAAGAGATTCTTCAAAGCAACATCAGATTATGTGACAGAACCAATTTCAGAAGCTGGCTTGGAAGATTTATGGCAAAGAATGCTTCAACTGGAGGCATCCGAGTTGATACTGACACCTTATGGTGGAAGAATGAGTGAGATTTCTGCTTCAGAAACTCCTTTCCCACATAGAAAAGGAAATTTATTTGAAATCCAGTATTTGGTCTTTTGGAATGATGACAAGGAAACTTGTAGAAACTGATTTTCCCTTATATTATTCATATGATCATTATACAATATATATATATAAAGTCTGTAGAGAATAATCTACAGTTACAACAAGTCATTATCACAAACATAAATATGGAGTTATGGCCTAATAACGACGTAACTGACAACTGACCATTTCCTATAATTAGTAGGATTAACTATTATAACTCCATAACACTCCCCCGCAAATCGAGCGCGCACAGCATAGCAAAATTTGAATGAAGAAACCACATGGTGATGGAGATGGCAGTAGCAGTCGCCTGTAGTAGTCTAGTAAGGGAAACAAAAAAGAAGAACTCCATAGGTGCAACAACGGCTTGAGAGAAACAAAGTAACAGAAAAATAAAAATAATGCCCATTGAGAGGCAGCAAGTGAAGGAGCGCATGGTCTCATGGAAGGAGGGAATAAAATGAAGGGCTGACATACAAGTCAAATGTACCTAGGGAACAACTCTAGGCACATGAGAAACATAACTCTACCTAGGAATCACCTCTAGGTAGGATAAAGAGCATGCGATAAGCGGGAAAATAAAGGGATGGGGAAGTGAAACCCATCATCAAGTGAGAAAGGCCAGAAAGTCGTGCACAAAGAGAGAGAAACACAATTTTAAACGTAAAGGGACGGGGAAGAAAAAAAAACCACAAAAAAGAGAGATGATTGACCCAAAAAATAATAATAAGATAAAGGAGGAAACAAAGTGAGACAGAGAAAGGAAAAGAGAGTGTGGGCAAAACACACAGAGTTAAAATCTTTTCAAAATAAAGATGGAAAAAGGGAAGAAAGAAATAGAGGAGAAAAGGTAACACCCATCAAAAGGAGAAAGTAGGCAAGAGGGGGAGAGAGAACAAGAGGCAAGAGACAACCCATGAAAATGAAAGGAAACTCAAGATGGCAGAGACAACCCATGTCAGGGAGAGAGACAACACAATTGAAAAGAAGAGAAGAGAATACCCTAGTAACATAAAAGAATTATAAAGAAAAGAAAACAATACCCTTGTAACAGATAAGAAGAAAGGCAGGGCAAGAGAGCATTGAAGAAGACAAAGACCAACAGTAAAATCAAAGAAAGAGATTGGGCTTAAGAGGAGAGGAGAACATAGGTTGAGCATAGATAGAGCGTGAGAGGCTGATACCAAGGCAGAAGCACAGAGGAAGAAACATGGGCTGTACAAAGGAAACACCAGTAGTGTAACACGGCAGAGAAGGCTCGGCGAGCATTGACGAGGCTCACGGAGGAAAGAGAGACGGCTCGGTGAGCGATGACAGGCAGTATCAACAAACAAGGGGAAAGGATAGACACCACGATAGAGAAACCATCATAAATACATAAGAGAGAAACCATCAGAAATACAGGAGAGAGAGAAACCACAATTGTAGACTAGGAAAAGTGAAAGGAAAGAAAGTTTTTTTTTATAAATTATTTTATTTATAGATATGGGCTTCTAATAAAAACAAATAAAAACAAAATAAAAGAAGGGAAGCATTAAGGTGAGGAGCACAAGTGTTTGGGTAGGAGAGAGAGATGAAGCTTAAGGGAATGAAGGGGAAGCATGCGTGTAGATAGATAATGGAGAAAGAGAGGGAGTCTTGATATAACCAGAGAAAGAGAGAGAGTTCAAGAGGGAGTTTTGATAGAGAGCTAGACACGGAGAGAGTGAAAGATAAAGGCTCATCAATGAGCAGAGAGCTTGACAGTGAGTGTTGAAAAAATAAAAGGAAATGGCAGCGGTAGAGAGAAAGAAAAAAAAAAATTACTGATTATAGAGGGGAAGAGAAGATGGAGAACTATATAGAAGCAAACACCCTTTCGGGCAAGGAGAGCCAACGACTCTCAATGTTGGCAAATGAAGGATCGCTAATTGGTGTTAGCCATTAGCTCTGATACCATGTAGAAACTGACTTTCCCTTATATTATTCATATGATCATTATACAATATATATAAAGTCTGTAGAGAATAATCTACAGTTACAACAAGTCATTATCACAAACATAAATATGGAGTTATGGCCTAATAACAACGTAACTGACAACTGACCATTTCCTATCATTAGTAGGATTAACTATTATAACTCCATAACAAAACTGAAAAGAATATTGGTTGGTTAAGAAGGCTGTATGCCTCCATGGCACCATATGTTTCAAAGTCCCCAAGAGCTGCCTATTTGAACTATAGGGATCTGGACTTGGGAAGGAACAAGGATGCTGATACAAGCTATGCAGAAGCAAGCATTTGGGGTTTGAAGTATTTCAAGAATAACTTTAGGGGACTTGTTCATGTTAAGACCTTAGTTGATCCTAGTAACTTTTTCAGGGAACAAAGCATCCCTGTGTTTCCATTGGAGGGAAAAATAGAATGTCAAGAACAACTAGATTGGTTCGTGTAACAGAATAAACAATAAGTAGTCTAATTTGAAGATTTAATTTTTACTTTGATTAAACTAGTTTCTTTTGCATTTAAGGTTGCTTTGGTACAATCTCCCCTGATATTTCACAATTATGAAAACATAGTGATAGCAAATCCCTTTGTTAAAAGGCTGGAGACAGAGATGGAGTAGGTGCCAGCACTTGAGAGATCTACACCAACTTTTGTGACAGCTTTGGGCATTTCCTTTGTCGGTGACTGCCATTATGAGAAAGAAATCTTTCTTTCTTTGTTTATTAGCCTTCAATATTATATTGGCCACATTGTTGTTTGTACCCGTGAGAACAAGAGAGAGAGGTAGAATAGTCATTGTATTATTGCTACTACTTTTGACTCTTGGGTTCTTTGGTAGAAGGAGATGAGTGTGCAGGTGTGCCGCACTGCACCAAAGACATGAGAAAGAGGAGCAGCTGGTTTCTTTTCCAATGCTGGTTGTTGTGCCCTTTCGGTGCATTTCTTGTCTTGTGGAGGACTTTGAAAGTGCTCAGGACAACTTGCATGGTTTCTTCATGCAAGCAGCTGTTGGACCAAATTCTTTGGTTATATAAAGAAGACTTGGCAGATAGAAAGGGGGCCAACATGTCTCACCATTTGGAGGTGCATGCCGTGAGCACCATTGCTCAGATAGGCTAAAACAGAAGTGCTTCTTCACACAGAGAGAAATACTAGAGAGCATCACCGTGAAGGTGGAGATAAACTCCTCTTTGGCTACACAAGATGTTGAGGGAAGATCAAGCCATTTCAAAGGTTGAGTCTTCTTCATTTGTTCCTTGTGTTTGTGGAAGGTTTATTTCTTTGTATTGTTCTTAGTGTATTCTTTCTTAGTGAGCAAGAACAATCCTGTGTTCTTGACTCTTGTGTGTGGTTAGCTTGAGAGTGACTTGGTGTAATTGAGATTTGGGCTGTGAGAGTTAAACTCTATAACTCCTAGGATAGGTGAGAGGGTTAATCTCCTTTGGTTGTAATTTTGGCCCACGGGCTCATGGGCCGATGGGAGCCCGCCCGGCCCATTGAAAAAAAACTCGGCCCGGCCCGTTATGGGCTTTGAGATGGCCCGGCCCGCCTTAGGCTGGGCTAGGCTTGGGCTTGGGTGTCTGAAGCCCGGCCCGTTAAGCCCGTATACATATATAATTATGTATAATAAGAGTTTAGGATTAGGATTATATTACTTAAATCACATATATAATTTGTTTCATTTCATTTACTTTTCTTTACTCATTCCTAGTTTATAATTGGATGATTAGCACATTAATTTGTGTCAATTATTAATACAACAATTATATATATAAAAATAAGATGAACAACATATCATATCACGAAACATAATAGTACCATCAAATATAATCATGCTTTTCTTGAACACATCACCAAAACATTTGCATATTTATTCATACCATCCTTTTAAAAAAAATATTTTTTTTTATACTCATTATTTTTTAAAATTATTTCTTAAAACGTATTACGGTCTAATTATGTAATAACCTCAAAAATAATACTTAGTTTTATTATTTTTGTGGAAAATCTTATTAAGTTGTGTGACTTTAGGTGTTTTATGAATTTGGTTTGATGTGAAAATGTTGGAATTAAGTGAGTTTAATCTCAAATTTGGACTAAAATGCACTTATGATTAAGTTTATATATTTTTTCGAAAGAAGTAAGCCCGTTTCGGCCTGGCCTGTTGGGCTTAGCTAGGCCTGGCCCATGGGTTTTCTCAAGCCCGGTCTATGGGTCGGGCTTAAACCTTGAATTTTCTTAAAAAACCCGGCCCGACCCGACCTAACCCTGTATTTTCTCTCTCCTCTTTAAAGCACAACCCGACCCGGTCCAAGCCCATTAAATTTGGGTCAGGCTAGCCCGGCCTGGCCCATTGACGAGCCCTAACCAGAGGCGGATTGGCATGTGGCTATTGGCCACCACATTTGATTTAGATTAGTGTAACACCCCGACTCCAAATTTAATCCCTTATTTAATTTATTTTAGTGAAATTACGAATCTACCCTTAGAGTAGGGGTTTTTTGGTCTTTTTTTTATCTGGAAGGATTTAGGGACAACGAGTGGAATGGTTACATAGGTCGTACTGAGAAGAGTCCGTAGACATGTGGTAGGCTTGAATCGGAGTTGTAACAAAGATTTGGTGATCAAAATACTTCCAGTGGCAAACTTGTAATTATTTCAAAAAGAGTTTGGTAAAAATCAGATTTTTCACCCTCTTTCTCTCTCCTCGCTCACACAGCTCTCTTTCTCCTTTCTCTCTCCCCGAAACTGTATCTCTCTCTCTCTCTCTCTCTCTCTCTCTCTCTCTCTCTCTCTCTCTTCGATTCTCACAGCATGGTCCACGCGGGACGTGGACCGGTCCAGATCGACTCCTCTCGAAGCCCTGAACCCGAACCACCAATTTTCCCGATCGAAAACCTCGAATTTCGGCCACAATATTGACTGGTTTGAACTGGGTTTCCTCCGTCGTTGCGCCGCCACCTAAACCCGGTGAAACAGGTGAGGGTTCTTCCTCTTTTTACTTGTTCTAGCTGTTTGTTGCATAGCATTGGATCTATTTTGAGTTTGGGAAACCGATTTTGGAATCTAGGTTTTGGCCGGATTTCAAAGTGAAATTCCAGCTGGTTGCCGTCCAAATTGGACCTCCTTGTAGTTGAATGAAATGATCCTTGCCTCGAGTAGTATCTAGGGTAGGAAGGGTGAGCGGTGGTGTGGAGTTTTTTCGTCGCCAAAAATTACTCTACACACCCACGCGCTGCCGGCGCGTGTGGCGGCATGTGGGCAAGGGTGGTGAAGTACCTGTCGTAATCCTCACGTTGTGCGTAAGTGTGCTCGGATTCCAATTCGTATTTCGTTTGACTATCGAACGGATTTCGCATATTGTGCGTTATCTGGGTTCGATAGGTTCTGACCGTTGGATCGTTTTCAAATTAAAATTTGTTGATCAAGGCACTCCTAGAATTGTGTAGGATTTCGCGAGTCGTGAATTAGAGCCCCGGATGTTCCGATTCAATAATTCAAAGTTTGTGAGTTAGCGATAACCATCCAATTGTGAGAGATCCCATAGTCCCTTTCGGATCACATCTGCAAGACGTAATTCCTAAACCCATAGTCGGACCTTAGGATATCCCGTTCTACGTACACGCACCGGGAACTTGGGGATTTAAGTATTTAATTTGTGATTTTTCATTTTGAAGTGATTCTATATTAATTAAGGGTTCGTATCTCTAAATAGGTGCTCCGATCGATCATACACAGCAGGCGGGACCCTCGCAGGGTCGGGCAGCTTGAGACTATTTGTGAGGGGACTTTGTTTTCAATCATACGCATGGTTTTATTGATGAAAGATTTATGCATAATGTTTTAAATGGTATATTGGATATATTAATATTCAAATGTTGAATTTGATGTTCGTATAGCGCTTTGGCAATATATTGTGGGTTTGACATATTTGAGTATCGAGAGGATGTTTGTATGAATTTTGGGAAATTCTATATATATTTTCTATATGTGGGGTATGTGGGTTGTTGAGGTGAGATTGTGAAAGGATTTGAGTATGAGGGGTTGTTGAGAGGAGATGTATGATTACACTATGTAAGTAGCATCCTCAGTTACTAGGCTTCCCACAAGTGGCATTGGAATTTCTGACGTGTGGGAAGAACATGTTGTTATTAGTCTCACACGTGGCGTTGGAATTTCCGGCGTGTGAGACACTTCCCGTACGTGGCGTTGGAATTTCTGGCGTGTGGGAATATTATGTATATTGCTTGGGATCATTACACATGGCGTTGAAATTTTCGGTGTGTGATGATGTAGTATGCGCGCGTAGAACTTAGTATTAGAGCTACACATGGCGTTGGATGTTCCAGTGTGTGAGCTATGGAGTTTCGTCCCCCGGTTGGACCGCTCATCCCTAGACGCAGGATAGCACATGAAAATCCTGCGGGCTAGTTAAACAATCCCCCAGTTGGATTGTTTTCCCGGTACCTAGGTAGTGTGAGAAGATTATGACATATCTATAATTATATATTTATATATAGGTGTAAGTATAAAGCAATTAGAGTATATGTAGTGGGTTGGTAAGAACAGTATTAAGTGTGGGAATGAAGTTTATGGATTGACTGATTTTGGGTTTTAAAGGGTTTCAGAGAAGAATGTGCTTGATTTTTAAATATGAATTACGAACCTGCATGTCTTGAGCATTATTTTTACACAGTGGGGTTATTATGTTGTTTTAAATGCAAACTTTGTTTTTGTCCACTCACATGTTTCTGTTTTGTGACCCCCAGACAGCAGTCGCTCCAGGAAGGTTGCAAGCGGTGTTCGAAGGCCGAACCGTTTACATCAATAGATTAGGCTTCGAGTAATTTCTTTTTACTCACTGGATGTTCTTGTAAACTAAATTCAGTGGATACTCTGTTATTGCCCATGTTAGGTTCTTACTTGAGGCCGGAGGCCATTTTGTGTGTATGGTTGTATGTTGAAAGCATGCTGCTGGTTGGGTTTATATTATGTATATTATGTAGGTTGATTTTTGTTGGGATTGTTCAATTTACAGGAGAGACTCTGCCAAAATTTTAGTAGAGAGTCTCGGTTTTTAGTAAGTGGCCCCGACATCGGGGTGATGTCGGTAACAAGACGGGATTTGTCCTGGTTTCCGAAGAATTCCGGGACGGATCCTGTCAATTAGTTTGGGCTATTTGGCATTTCACTTAGATTGATGAGCTTATTGGCTCCACAACATAATTTGATTTTGGGTAGCTCTTGGCTCCCTTAGGCCATCTCCAACCTATATACTTTAAATGGGTGTAAATTTGAGATGGGCGGAATTCCAGTCTGGGTTTTGCTTGGACTGGAAATTTTTTGTGGGCCCTAACTCATGCGGCACATAGCCCACACGAAGAGGAAAAATGGAGTGAACCCCATGTGGAAGAAAGTTTCTGCTCTCCCTTTGCTTCCTCATGACAAGTGGCAACTCACTATTTGTAGTTGTTGTTTCTTTGTTTCTTTTTTTTATATTAAACTTGCAACTTAAAGTTGCTCCGGAAAAAAAATATATTTAAGTTGATGTGCTTTTTTTTTTTTCTTTTTTTTTACTTAACAGTAAAATTATATTATGTTTTGAATTTTTTAAGGTTAAAATATTCAGAAAATTAAATGAAGAATGTTGAAACAAAAATAATATCAAGAAAAATTGATGACAAAAAAAATAATAATTAAAGGTTAACTATTTTTAAACAATTTAAATAAAGCTGCAGACTCAAATTATGAGTATGCAAGGTTGGAAAAAAAACAATTTGATTCCCAAAAGTAGTATTTTGAAAGGTGAAAATTTGAATTTAGCCTCAACATGATTGGAGATGGTCTTGATTGGGAATCCTCTTGGTTAACTCCCATCACCTTTAGTTGATTAGCTTATTAGTTTAGGTTGCTAGCTTCTACCTTAGATTTGGGTAGCTTGTCTGCTTATAGACATTGTTTGCCGACTTAGACAATCTCTCCAATATTCGCGGCCACAAACGTTATTCTCTCCAATATTCGCAGCCAATATTTGCAGCCACAAACGTTATTCTCTCCAATATTCGCAGCCACAAATGTTATTTTCTCCATATTCGCAGCCACAAATGTTGACTTGTTCTAGAATCATCCAAATCTTCAATTATGTTTGTGGATATTTGTCTAACCTACGCTATCCCACCGCCATGGAACTTCTTCATTGTAAGCTATTGATTTTTCTAGAAGTCTTCAATTACGTCTACTGCAACTAATAATGCGACTTTTTTTTTTTTTTAAAAAAAACAAGTAATACTGCAACTAAATGTGTACATTTTTATATGTGCTCAACTAAAAGTCACAATCACTGTGGTAACCCCGCTCAACAAATAAGGATTTCTTGAACTTAACGAAACTAATGACCAAAAACTACAACTGAGAAAGACAGCGATGACATAGATCATATGATTCAACCTGCGATTAATGAAATCTTTGGCGTCTTCAACTCTAAAATAAACTTTCGAGAAGACTTTGAACTTGTACAGCACTAGGCTTTCAGTCTCTGACGTATTCTCTTGCGCATTTTTTGTTTATTTGCAAAGGTTATTTGTTTGCCTAAACTGAAAAAGAAAGGATAAAGTTTGAGCATTGACTTTGTCTGAAATACTGTACCAAGTATTTTTTTTGGACTCATACTTTCCCACGTCTTAGTAGATATATTAGATAGCTAATAGCCTATGCAATTCACACTTCAAACTGCACAGAGGAAATGAATATGGAGATATTCAAACTACTTCCAATACTTTTCATCTTTATCAACCCTGTTTGGTCCATAACTTCAAATTCAGCTACAGAAAGCTTTCTTCAATGTTTTACCTCCCACATACAGAATTTCAACTCAAGTAGCAAAATCATTCTCATCAAAAACAGTTCTGCTTATGCCTCAGTCGTGCAATCTTCCATACAAAACCTCAGATTCTTGAACACTTCAATATCAAAACCAGAAGCTATCATTTATCCCTTTCATGACTCTCATGTTCAAGCAGCTGTAATTTGCTCCAAGACAAACGGCATACTAATAAGAATCCGAAGCGGGGGCCATGACTACGAGGGCCAATCTTGTGTATCCAGAGCTCCTTTTGTCATCATTGATCTTTTCAATCTTCGGTCTATTGATGTTGACATAGAAAATGAGAGTGCTTGGGTTGAATCCGGTGCTACTTTTGGAGAGTTGTATTACAGAATTGCAGAAAAAAGTAAGGCTTATGGATTTCCAGCAGGGTCATGTCCTACTATGGGTGTGGGGGGGCATATTAGTGGAGGTGGATTTGGTACCTTGTTCAGGAAGTATGGTCTGGCAGCTGACAATGTCCTTGATGCTAAAATTGTCGACGTTAATGGCAGAGTTCTTGACAGAAAATCCATGGGAGAAGAACTCTTTTGGGCTATTAGAGGAGGGGGAGGTTCAAGCTTCGGAGTCATTGTGGCATGGAAACTTAGGTTGGTTCCTGTCCCTCCATCTGTAACAGTTTTCTCAATTTCAAAGACCACAGAACAAGGTGCAACCGAACTTTTTTCTAAATGGCAAAACATTGCAGACAAGTTTCATGAAGACCTTTTCCTACATACAGTCATAAGTGTTGGAGATAAAGCTGGCACAAATGGTGGCAAAACTATTGTTATTGAATTCCGTTCATTATTTCTTGGGGCGGTGGAGAAACTTCTCCTTTTGATGCAGGACAATTTTCCAGAGTTAAGTGTAGCCCGCAGCGACTGCACTGAAATGAGTTGGATTGAGTCTGTTCTTTCCTTTGCTGGCATCTCAAGAAACGAATCAGAAGCTTTGCTCAATAGGACTCAACAATCTAAGAGCTTCTTCAAAGCAAAATCAGACTATGTCAATGAACCTATTTCAGAAGCTGGCTTGGAAGGTTTATGGCAAAACCTAATTGAAGTAGGGGCTTACCTCATACTGACACCTTATGGCGGAAAAATGAGTGAGATTTCCAATTCAGAAATTCCTTTCCCACACAGAAGTGGAAATCTATTCAAAATCCAGTATATGGTCAATTGGGATGATGAGAAGGAAACTGAGAAACATATAGGCATGATGAGAAAGCTGTATGCCTACATGGCACCATATGTTTCAAAGTCCCCAAGAGCTGCCTATTTGAACTACAAGGATCTTGACTTGGGGAGGAACAAGGATGCTAATACAAGCTATGCACAAGCAAGCATTTGGGGTTTCAGTTACTTCAAGAATAACTTCAGGAGACTTGCTCAAGTGAAGACCTTAGTTGATCCTGGTAACTTCTTCAGGGATGAACAAAGCATCCCTGTGTATCCATCTAGGAAGAAATAGAGCTTCAACAATCAATACATGATAATATTAGCAATCTCAATTGCCTACAATGAATAAAGTTTGGAACTATTTTCAAACCCATTTTTCTGTTATTGTGATATTGTTCATATCATAGTTTCCCTTGTCCTTTCTCACCCCCCCTCGATTTTCTTTGTATTATGATGTGTATTATGATGTTTTGGCCCCACTTTCCTTTCTTAAATTGCGTGTGCACTCATATACCGACAAGGTGTTTTTTTTAGCAAAAAGCCAACTAATTTGATAATGGGTTGCTCCCAACAGTCGACCAAGACACGGAAATTTTAGCAACTAGCTATTGTCCATATGCGTTATTCGACCAGTTAATTTGCCAGCACCAAACCAAATTCCCTGATTCTAGGTTTTTTTCTAACTCGGCCTGCCTCAACATGTCCTTGGTGGAATTTTGCTTCCAATAACCATCCGCTAAGTAATATTCCGCAGTACATATGATCCAAACTAGTGGACATAATTCAAAGAATATAAATGTAACTACAACAAAAACATTGACCGGTTAGAAAACTGGAAAGTGGGACCAAAAATAACCCAATTCATGTGGCAGAGATTGGAATTGGTGTGTTCAATCTTGAGGAATTCACAATTGCACGCTACGAAATGAATTATTAAGAGCAAATATCTTTGTCGTGAAAGTATATATAAATTCCACCTTATAGCTGTATGACTTGACAACACATAATCTAAGATATTTTAAGCAAGGTTGACTCTTGACTACATAATGCCATGTCCATCAAGGAAATGCCCTAATAGTGAAAAAGTTTACATAACTTTTGAGATATGCCTCCACTGATGAAGATTTTATGAAACATGGGATAATACTATTTTGTTATTTTCGGCCAATAACATTATAACACGCGTGATAATATTTTCGTATGACATAACATTATTGGCCAAAAATAGCAAAACAGTGATATCCGGTTGTAACTAAGTTTTTCTCCCACTATTGACATACAAACACAATCCACCTCCACTAATTTTCCAAGTCACTTTTTTTGAACTCATATTTTCCAAGCCATAGTACATATATTAGAGAGCTAATAGCCTATGCATTTCATATGTACAGAGGAAATCAAAATGGTGACCTTACACATGAAACTACTTCCTCTACTTTTCATCCTTTTCAACTCAGTTTGGTCCACAACTTCAAGTTCTGCTGCAGAAAGCTTTCTTCAATGTTTTACCTCCCACATACAGCAATATAACTCTAGCAAAATCATTATCACCAAACACAGTTCCGCTTATTTCTCAGTCGTGCAGTCTTCCATACAAAACCTCAGATTCTTGACCAGTTCAACATCAAAACCAGAAGCTATCATTACTCCCTTTCATGACTCTCATGTTCAAGCAGCTGTAATTTGCTCCAAGAAAAAGGGCATACTAATCAGAATCCGAAGCGGAGGCCATGACTACGAGGGCCAATCTTATGTATCCAGAGCTCCTTTTGTCATCATTGATCTTTTCAATCTTCGATCTATCGATGTTGATATAGAAAATGAGAGTGCTTGGGTTGAATCCGGTGCTACTCTTGGAGAGTTGTATTACAGAATTGCAGAAAAAAGTAAGGCTTATGGATTTCCAGCAGGGTCATGTCCTACCATAGGTGTGGGGGGACATATTAGTGGAGGTGGATTCGGTACCTTGTTTAGGAAGTATGGTCTGGCAGCTGACAATGTCCTTGATGCTAAAATTGTCGACGTTAATGGCAGAATTCTTGACAGAAAATCCATGGGAGAAGAACTCTTTTGGGCTATTAGAGGAGGGGGAGGCTCAAGCTTTGGAGTCATTCTGGCATGGAAACTTAGACTGGTTCCTGTTCCTCCATCTGTTACAGTTTTCAGATTTTCAAAGACCGCAGAACAAGGGGCAACCAAACTTTTTTCTAAATGGCAAAACATTGCGGATAAGCTTCATGAAGACCTTTTTCTACATACAGTCGTAGGTGTTGGAAATAAAGCTGGCACAAATGGTGGCAAAACTATTGTAATTGAATTCGGTTCATTGTTTCTTGGGCCGGTGGAGAAACTTCTCCTTTTGATGCAGGACAATTTTCCAGAGTTAAGTGTTGACCGCAGCGATTGCAGTGAAATGAGTTGGATTGAGTCTGTTCTTTACTTTGATTACATCCCAAGAAACGAATCAGAAGCTTTGCTCAGTAGGACTATAAAATCTAAGAGCTTCTTCAAAGCGAAATCAGACTATGTGACTCAACCTATTTCAGAAGCTGGCTTGAAAGGTTTATGGCAAACACTAATTGAAGTGGGGGCTTACCTGATATTGACACCTTATGGTGGAAAAATGAGTGAGATTTCCAATTCAGAAATTCCTTTCCCACACAGAAGTGGAAATCTATTCAAAATCCAGTATATGGTCACTTGGGATGATTACAGGGAAACTGAGAAATATATTGACTTGATGAGAAAGCTGTATGACTACATGGCACCATATGTTTCAAAGTTCCCAAGAGCTGCCTATTTGAATTATAAGGATCTTGACTTGGGGAGGAACAAGGATGTTCATACAGGCTATGCAGAAGCAAGCATCTGGGGTCTGAAGTATTTCAAGAACAACTTTAGGAGACTTGTTCATGTTAAGAGCTTAGTTGATCCTGGTAATTTCTTCAGGGATGAACAAAGCATCCCAGTGTGCCTATCTTGGAAGAACTAGAGTTTCAACAATGAGTACATGATAATATTAGCAATCCCAATTGCCAACAATGAATAAAGTTTGGAACTTTCTTCAAAACTCTCTGTGTTGCCAAAACAGTGAAAATGAAAACCAAATTTCAGAAGCACTCTTCTAAATTCTGATAGTGTTCATTTCATCATTTTCTTTGTATTATGATAGTGTTCATTTCATCATTTTCTTTGTATTATGATAGTGTTCATTTCATTTCATCATTTCAGATTTCATCATTTCATCACATGGGGGCAAACCAATTAAGAAAGGCCTAACCTCTACTTAAGTTGCATTTGCATTCATATACGAACAAGGTGTTTGATGAAATACCTCACAGAGTTTTTTCTCGTTATTTGAAGAAGGTTATATTATACGAACACATGGGCAGCAAAAAAGCATACGGCTCAATAGGCAAATCAATAGCCTCAATAGAAGCTGCCAAATGCGAAAAGGCCCTTACAAAATTCACAGGCAAATCCCAACGACAATTATTAATAAAATCAGCAACTTTAGCATGAAAAGTGAAAGCCACTTAGGGAGGAATGCCTAACAAATGCATCAAAGAATCGCAAATCCAATTATCAGTCCAAAAATCAATTTAAGAACCATTGCCAATTACCCATTGAGAGTTCTCCAGGATTTGAGGCAACAACTTCTGAAGGCCCAACCAAATAGAGGTAGCAAAAAAGCTTGCTCTGAACAGTCGACCAAGACAGAAATTTTAGCAACTAGCTATTTGTCCGTACTCATTATTCACCTAAACTGACCAATTAATTTTCCAGAACCAAACCAAATTCCCTGATTCTAGGGTTTTTTAACCCGTCGTGCCTCAACATGTCCTTGGTGGAACTTTGCTTCCAATAACCCTCCACCAAGTAATATTCGGCAGTGCATGTGATCCAAATTAGTGGATATATTCAAAGAATATTACAGCACTTCTAATCAAATATTGGTAAACATTCATAGTGCTAAGCAAGCAATAAATGTAACAAAAAAAGAAGAAGCATTGACCAGTTAGAAGACTGGAAAGTGGGGCACAAAAATAACCCAATTCATGTGGCAGAAGAGATTGGAATTGGGGTGGTCAATGTTGGGCCATTCACCATTTCAACATTGCACACTAGGAAAGGAATTATTAAGAGCAAAGAAAATAGCTATTTTTGTCGTGCAAGTATATATAAATTCCACCTTATAGCTATATGACTTGAGAAGATATAATCTAAGATGTTTTAAGCAGACGCTTGACAAGTTGACATAATGCCATGGACTAGCTAGCAGTAAAAAACCGTTTACATAAATTTTGAGATATGCCTCTATTGTTGGAGAAAGACTTCTATGAAATGGGGATAATACTTTTTTTTATTTATTCCCAGTCAATAATACTATGACATATATGATAATACTTTCGTATGACATAGTATTAATGGCCAGAAATAACAAAACTATATCCCGTTGCAACAAAGTTTTTCTCCCACTAGTAACATACAAACACAATCCACCTCCACTAATTTTCCAAGTCATAGTACATATATTATGCATTTCATATGTGCAGAGGAAATCAAAATGGTGACCTTACACATGAAACTACTTCCTCTACTTTTCATCCTTTTCAACTTAGTTTGGTCCGCAACTTCAAATTCCGCTGTAGAAAGCTTTCTTCAATGTTTTACCTCCGACATAAAGCATAACTATAGCAAAATCATTATCACCAAACGCAGTTCTGCTTATTTCTCAGCCGTGCAATCTTCCATACAAAACCTCATATTCGTGACCAGAGGAACATCAAGACCAGAAGCTATCATTACTCCCCTTCATGACTCTCATGTTCAAGCAGCTGTAATTTGCTCCAAGAAAAGGGCGTGCTAATCAGAATCCGAAGCAGGGGCCATGACTACGGGGGCCAATCTTACGTAGCCAGAGCTCCTTTTGTCATCATTGATCTTTTCAATCTTCGGTCTATTGATGTTGACATAGAGAATGAGAGTGCTTGGGTTGAATCCGGTGCTACTCTTGGAGAGTTGTATTACAGAATTGCAGAAAAAAGTAAGGCTTATGGATTTCCAGCGGGGTCATGTCCTACCATAGGTGTGGGGGGACATATTAGTGGAGGTGGATTTGGTACCTTGTTCAGGAAGTATGGTCTGGCAGCTGACAATGTCCTTGATGCTAAAATTGTCGACGTTAATGGCAGAGTTCTTGACAGAAAATCCATGGGAGAAGAACTCTTTTGGGCTATTAGAGGAGGGGGAGGTTCAAGCTTTGGAGTTATTCTGGCATGGAAACTTAAGTTGGTTCCTGTCCCTCCATCTGTAACAGTTTTCAAAATTTCAAAGACCACAGAACAGTGCAACCAAACTTCTTTCTAAATGGCAAAACATTGCAGATAAGCTTCATGAAGACCTTTTCCTACATTCAGTCATAGGTGTTGGAAATAAAGCAGGCACAAATGGTGACAAAACTATTATTATTGAATTCAGTTCATTGTTTCTTGGGCCCGTGGAGAAACTTCTCCCTTCGATGCAGGACAATTTTTCAGAGTTAAGTGTAGACCGCAGCGATTGCACTGAAATGAGCTGGATTGAGTCTGTTCTTTACTTTGCTTTCATCCCAAGAAACGAATCAGAAGCTTTGCTCAGGAGGACTCAACAATCTAAGAGCTTTGTTTATACCACAATTAACTAACCAATAGAGGAAGGACACGTAGACAAAAGAAGGAATCGGTAAGGGGTCATTTGGCACCCACTGACTGCCAAACGCAAGGCCAAACCCCAAGGCATCTTTTGGACACATAGAACACCCATAATGAATGTCAACAGTCCCATATCGAAATTCTGCACAACATGCACACCTTCCAAAACTTATAAAAGGAGCACAAGTCCCAAAATGGAGGTAACTAGAACTTTCGGCACAGTCAACCATTACTCTGTCTAGATTACCGTTCACCCCGTACTTACTTAAGCATCGAAGATCCCCTATTTCGGAAGCTGGCCTGGAAGGTTTATGGCAAACACTAATTGAAGTAAAGGCTTACCTGATATTGACACTTTATGGTGGAAAAATTAGTGAGATTTCCGATTCAGAAACTCCTTTCCCACACAGAAGTGGAAATCTATTCAAAATCCTGTATATGGTCACTTGGGATGATTACCGGGAATATGAGATAGGTGAAAGCTTGATGAGCAAGCTGTATGACTACGTGGCACCATATGTTTCAAAGTCCCCAAGAGCTGCCTATTTGAACTATAAGGATCTTGACTTGGGAAGGAACAATGATGTTCATACAAGCTATGCACAAGCAAGCATTTGGGGTTTGAAGTATTTCAAGAACAACTTTAGGAGACTTGTTCATGTTAAGACCTTAGTTGACCCTGGTAACTTCTTCAGGGATGAACAAAGCATCCCTAGTGTGCTTTCATCTAGGAAGAAATAGAATTTCAACAATAAATGCATGATAATATTAGCAATCAATAATTTAAAGGTCTTTCTGCTTTAGTTTCCAAAATAATTTCCTAATAGTCAAGGCTTGTTAAAGTTTGGGATTTTCTTCAAAACCAATTGTCTGTTACCAAAACAGTGAAAATGGAAACCAAATTTCAGAAGCACTGTTCTAAATTCTGATAGTGTTCATTTCATCATTTTCTTTGTATTATGATGTAATAATCCGCGAAGCATGTTGTAATAATCTGCGAAGTATGATGTAATTAATAATGTCTATAAAGCTGTTATTGCATATTATACTTTACTTTTCTTTAATTGGTTCAAAGTGACTAATTGATGAGATGAGATTGTCTCATCAAACTAAAGAACTCAACTTTAGACTTTTCTAACTCTTCTTATAAAACACTTTGTCATGGCATCTTCTGGATCCTTTCAAATCCACGAATCTCGCCTCTAAACAATAGATTTGGTAGTTGCATGTTTAAAGATGTCTTAAGTTAAAGCAAAAGTGGTTGATAAGATGTATGATCACATAGGGGCAAACCAATTAAGAAAGGCCTAATCTTTACTTAAATTGCATGTGCATTCATATATGAACAATGTGTTTGATGAATGTCTCACAGAGTTTTTTCCCATTATTTGAAGAAGGTTATATTATAGGAGCACATGGGCAGCAAAAAAGCAACTAATTTGATAAGGGGTTGCTATGAACAGTCGACCAAGTTGCAGAAATTTTAGCAACTAGCTATTTGTCCGTACTCATTATTCACCTAAAATGACCAATTAATTTGCCAGCACCAAACCAAATTCCCTGATTCAAGGTTTTTTCTAACTCGGCCTGCCTGCCTCAACATGCCCTTGGTGGAACTTTGCTTCCAGTAACCATCCACTAAGAAATATTCCACAGTACATGTGATCCAAACTAGTGGACATATTCAAAGAATATAACAGCACTTCTAATCTAATATTGGTAAACATTGATAGTGCTAAGCAAGCAATAAATGTAACAACAACAAAAACATTGACCAGTTAGAAGACTGGAAAGTGGGGCACAAAATTAACCCAATTCATGTGGCAGAGATTTGAATTGGTGTGAACAATCTTGGGCTATTCACCATTTCAACATTGCAGACAATTGAATTTGGTTGGTGGGTAGTTGATTTTTCTGACATTTGCAGATTGTATCTTCCCTCAGGACACTCCGGTGAGTGTAGAACTTATGGAGCAAATTCAGCGTTTGACATGTAAACATTTTCCAAAAGTTACAAGAGTCTTTGCATATTGAGCGGCGAGATTTCCATGTAAGTGATTTGAAAAACCATTAATTACTGTCACGACACACTAGGTTTTATGTTCGATTTTTCCTTCCCTCAATAACGTTTAAAGAAAAATAAAAATAAAAACGTTTTTCTCTCGAAACATTTTACGGTCAAAGTTTTTCTTTTCAATCATACATTAAACTTTTCTTCTTCTTTTCAGATTAAAATTGTTATCCAGTATAGAGTTTGTTTGAATGATATTATGAGTTGATGCAAATCTTTTGGTAAAATATTGGGTAATGACTTTAGCTAAATATGCTTTATCTCTGCATGGTTCCTTTTCTTTGGTATGGGCTCCCACCTCATATCATACAGGATGTGCTTGTGAGTGATCTCATGTAAGTGTTTTTCTTTGGTTAATTAGATCGTCTTTCTTTATAATAAAAAAAATTTTTTAAAAAAAAATAATATTTAAAAAGGAATAAGCTACAGTCTGGATTAAATCGGTTTCACTTCAAAACTGCAACCGATTTAATTATAATATAACAGTTTGGTTCAGTTCGATTTTGACAAAAATCACAACAACAAAAACCAAACCAAACCAAACTAATTTAATAATGTAACATCTTTTCCTAATACAACTTAAAACTAACTTGTTAAGATTATTGACGGGTGAATAATCCCATATTAGAGCAGTAATAATTAAAGAAAAATATCAAATTAATACATGTTAATTGATGGTCTTACCAACTACAGACAAGCAAGAAGCTTTAACTTGATAAAAACAAGCAACATTAAGAGTAAACGCAAAGAGGTGCCTCAGGCTTGAAGTCACAGGCTCAATATATATCCAAGCAGCACAAGTGGTAAAGTAATTATGAAGAGCAAAGAAAATAGCTATTTTTGTCGTGCAAGTATATATAAATTCCACCTTATAGCTATATCACTTGGGAAGACATAATCTAAGATGTTTTAAGCAAGGTTGACACTTGACAAGTTGACATAATGCCACGCCGTCCATCGAGGAAATGCACTAGTAGTGAAAAAATTTACACAAATTTTGAGTCGAGAAAGACTTTCATGAAATGAGGATATATATATATATATATATATTATTATTTTACTATTTCTAATCAATAATATTGTAATATGATAAATAATACTTTTATATGATATAGCACTATTAATTGAAAATAGCAAAACAGTGCGTAACTAAATTTTTCCTCATCTATATACAAACACAATCCAGCATTTCTCAAAGTTCAAGTTATGCTGTCACAGAAAAAGCAAGGGTAGCGCAATCAAACTATTGTATGCATCTTCTTGAAGAAAAAAAAAAAAAAAAACTATTGCATGCATATTTTAATAAATAAATAAGACTACCTCAAAATACTAATTTATGTTCACCTCTTTCAACTCACCAGTCACCATCAAATTTTTAGCTTCTCCACGTCGAGTAATTTATGCTTTGCATAGTTAAAAACGACACATGCAATAGTTTGATTGGACTAGCTCAAAGTTCAAGGACAAAAGCATGCTGTTGTGATTAAAAACGTTTACAATAGTATTTAAGATTTTATATAAAGGAGGTTCAGTTACACCCAAAAAATATATTTAAATTATAAAAAATTATATATAAAATAAATTTTAGAAACATCCAAAACTTATTTATAATATAATAAAAAAACATCAAACTTCTTATAAATTAACTATCATCGATTTTTTAAAACAAATTCAACTTTAAAATTTCATAAAAATCACCCAAAACACTCAAAAGAGCATCAAAGTAATTTAATCATTAAAATTAAATTTAATAGGAACATCTTTCATTTTTTGAATATTTTTTGTATTTAAATTGTGTAGAATTTATTTATATCACTAATTCTAAAAATAGGTGTATAATTAAATATCTCTTTAGGTACCCAAACAAAGACAAACAAGTCCACCAAGAATTCAAGTATTAAAATACAACCTCCACTCATATCTAGGAGAAAAACTTCATCATCATTACGGCATCACAGAAAAAAACTTCATCATCCCGGATAAGCTTATTTTATTCTTATCTTTCTTCTCATGCCACGAGACAAAACAACAGACAGGTGCACCTGTCGCAACCAAAATTTTATCCATATGTCAATTAGTTATAACACTGAATAGTAAGCTAAAACACTAAATAATAATTTTAGAGATTGCAAGGAAAATAACATAAAAGCGTAATTGCAGCTGAATTGAGGGCCACGGTACATAATTGTGGCAAAGTCATTGTCCAATTTGACAATGACACTGTTTTCTCTAAACGAGGCATGTTAGTGACACAATAGTCAATTCAAATCTAGAATTGTGAAAGTTGATATTTTATGTTATTTGCTGGCACTGTTTTGGTTTCCTTTCAGGACCTAGCGGGGCCTGTTTGTTTTGATTTTCCTTCCTTTCATCTTTTTTATGTGATAAAGTTTCCCCATCATTCTACATAGTTTGATAATAATGTATCAATTAAATTACATTATCAATGACAATGATTAAGATGAAACTCATAAACATTCTCTGTTAAGGAAGTTGAGATTGCATATCAAAACTCAGACTAGGTCCCTTAACTTTTCAATATGAGACAAATACTCTTAACACTCTGCATTGTATTACGAGAGGTGAATATCTTCGTTACAACGGATTTAGACAGTATTCCTTATCTTTACAATTTAAATGCCAGTTCATTTTTGTTTTGCTTAAATTAAACGAACAACCATTTATGAAATACCCGTGAACTTGACTTTAAAGCAAGGACTTGACAAATTGATGCTTGGCTACATGGGACATTAATTCTAAAGGAACATGAATTTGTAGAAATGGCAGATCAAAGATGTTGAATCTGAATTGGTCCACACTCCACACTCTCCACATGCTTGAAGCATTGTACAAGGCAAGCACCAGCCTCCCGTATATAAGTCTTTTTCACAAAACCCATAATTAAAATGGAGACTAAATTGACCCAAAATCAATTTAATCATCCCAACACCGCATGACGTTTGCATTAGCTCATATGAGCTTTTATGCTACTATAAAGCATACACAAACACTAAGCCAATTCCCCAACACAAACCACACTAAGCCAATTCCTTAAACAAAGGAAACCAGCATCATGCTTCTTCCAATTCCAAACCTTTCAATTTTCCCACTCTTTCTTTTTCTTCTGATATCAACTTCATTGACACAACCTCTACCTTCAGTACAAGACAATTTCATCAAATGCCTCTCAGAAAATTCTGAGATTTTAATCCCATTCTCCACTGCCTTAATCACCCCAAAAAACTCTACATTCATCCCCACCCTACAATCTACAGCACAGAATCTTAGGTACTTGGTCCCTTCAGTGCCAAAGCCTGAGTTCATTTTCATACCATTGCATGATTCTCATGTCCAAGCTGCTGTCATTTGCTCAAAGCAGCTTGGAATACATCTCAGGGTCAGAAGTGGAGGGCATGATTATGAGGCCCTCTCTTATGTGTCCCAAACTGAAGCACCTTTCATTGTTGTAGACCTTGCCAAACTTCGATCGGTCATCGTCGATATCGAAGACAACAGCTCATGGGTTCAAGCTGGTGCCTCTATTGGTGAAGTTTACTACAGAATTGCACAGAAAAGCAAAACGCATGGCTTCCCTGCTGGGCTTTGCACAAGCTTAGGTGTGGGAGGGCACATAACTGGTGGTGCATATGGTAGCATGATGAGAAAATATGGCCTTGGTGCTGATAATGTCATCGATGCTCGAATCATTGATGTTAGTGGCAGAGTTCTTGACAGGGCAGCCATGGGAGAAGACCTGTTTTGGGCAATCAGAGGAGGTGGAGGAGCGAGCTTTGGCATCATCCTTTGGTGGAAGATAAATCTGGTTCCTGTTCCATCAACGGTGACAGTTTTTACAGTTGCTAAGACCTTGGAAACAGGTGCAACAAAGGTCCTGCATAAATGGCAACAAGTAGCTGCTACTGAGCTTGATGAAGATCTCTTCATTAGGGTCGTCATACAATCATCAAAAGACAGCAAAACTGGCACTAAAACTATCACCACTCTTTACCAAGCCCAATTTCTTGGTGATGCTGACAGATTGCTTAATGTTGTGAAAACAAAATTCCCTGAATTGGGTTTGACAAAAAAAGATTGCACAGAAACAAGTTGGCTCAAATCTGTGATGTACATAGCAGGGTACCCAAGTGGAACTCCACCTGAGGTTTTGCTTCAAGGAAAATCAACATTCAAGAACTATTTCAAAGCAAAATCAGATTTTGTCAAAGACCCAATTCCTGAAACTGGGCTTGAGGGGCTTTGGAAAAGGCTGATGGAGGAAGAGAGCCCTCTGGTGATTTTCAATCCATATGGAGGACAGATGAGCAGAATTTCAGAGTCTGAAATTCCCTTCCCTCACAGAAATGGAATTCTCTTTAAAATTCAGTACTTGACTACATGGCAAGATCCCCATGAAGATGAGGCAAAGCACATGGATTGGATTAGGAAGCTTTACAATTACATGGCTCCTTATGCCACAATGTTCCCAAGGCAAGCATATGTGAATTATAGGGATCTTGATTTGGGGGTTAACAAGAAGAGCAACATAAGCTTCATTGAAGCAAGTGCTTGGGGTAACAGGTATTTCAAGGACAACTTTATCAGATTGATAAAGATCAAGACCAAAGTTGATCCAGATAACTTCTTCAGGCATGAACAGAGCATCCCTCCTCTTCCACTCCCTAAAGGATCTAGAACTGGTCATCATCAACATAGTCTATAGAAGAAGAGCCAAGAGCAAGATATGATGTTTGCTGCATGGTAAGTAATGCTTTTATTGGTTTGATCAGTGTGCTTTGTTTAAGAGACTGTTTAGTCTCAACATTCAAACTGTTGTAGAAAAGTGGTGTAATGTAACCAATATGGGCACTGCAATAATGTTTTCTTTTTTGGGTCTGCACTAATGTAACCCTTATTGTAGAAGATACCTTTTACTATTATAATTTATCCAATATTCCTTTATTTTTATTTGCAGTAATGGATTCTGATTTACTACATCTCTACTTAATTGGAATAGGTATGGGAACGTTGTTCTGATTCCCGACTTCAATGTGTTTACTAATACATACGGAATCAAGCACATCAAATATGTAATTCAATACCCGAAAAACTACAAATTACATCTTCTAATTAATTTCATACCCGCTCATTTTCCTCTATTCGTTGCACAGCCCAAATCCAACTTTGTCTAGGCCCAATTGAGTTTCAGAGCAAGATTAGGCCCAACCAACCTAAAAAGGTTAATGCTCTAATCAATAGCAAACTCGAAAAAATAAACTAAGCTTATTACGTAAAATTATAAATTGAATTTATTTAGAAAATAATTAAATCACTAAATCTTAGCTTAAAAATACTTTTTTTGCAAATACTGTAAGAAGTCTCAAGTTCGAATCTCCATCTTCAATTAATTAAAAAGTAATAACTAATAATCAAACTTTAATTGTGGAGTTCAAGTCAAATAGTAGGATGAAAGAATTTGAGATTTCATTTACCATATAAAAAAATGAGCCATTTCATTCTACCACAAAAACAATCTGCAAAAGTAGATAGAACATGCAGGGGCAGCTATTAACAGCATAATAACCAAAAGCAGACATTACAAACTGTTGAGGGAAAATGTAAGTATCCCATTATAATTTCACCACCACTATCTAAGCAATGATGTTTTATTATCTTTTAAGTTCGATCTATTCAAGATTAAAGAATCTCTTAATTACAATCTCTTACTTTAAAGGAACACCCTTTAATTTCATGATAAAGAAACATGAGCAACGTGTTTGGTTTTGCAGCTGTATATGAGACTGCCAAATCTTAGAATATTAGCTTCAGACCATCGGGTCTTGAGAGAGGTACATACAGTGCCAGCCCTAATTAATTTTCGGTTAGGGCCTTGCCTTGCTCCAATTAGTTCCTTCACAGCTTAGTGCCAAAAACAAGTGTCTTTTAATTTGATTAAGACATCCAAGGATAAAAATCATTGTCCAAGTGAAGTCTGAATTAACTTCCTTATCGAATTGGAACCCCTGGAGCATTAAGGAAAGCAAGCCCCTTTTCCATATAGAATTGACTATATGAATTTCTTTAAAAAAGACATATGTGCACCGCAACTTTAGATAGCTAGAAAATAAAACGATAGCTCTTGATATTTTTCTTTTGCTTTTCCAGTGTGACTTCCCAAAGCCGTTTGCTGAATCATCAAAAGAAGAAAAAAATTGTTTCTTCCCTTATGGGATTTTACGTGGTAACCTACATGCCCACAATCTTCCTGTTCTTCATCTTCTTTTTTTCTTTTCCCATGTTGCTGACTTCTTTCTTTACATGTACAGATTAAGAAGGTGCCTTAACGTGAGCCATATTAGAGCTTTGAGATTCCTTTATTTATAGAGAAAGCAATTTGTCTTCCTGCTTCAGAAACCAAAGGCAAAGCTTGTTTGAGTATTTGCTTTGCCTATTCTTCTTTTCTTTTCTCATATTTATGTATTTATTATTTATGTTCTCATTGAACTCTTTTGAATGTGCAACAACAGCAAAACGAGGCCTTCTTAAATTGAGTGCTTTCGGGAATTTGCTTCCAACCAACACATCCCCATAGACTTGGATGTTGAATACATCTTGGAAGCATTTGATCAGAGTTGCCTGTTGGAAAACATTGCCCTGACTTTGTTTATAATGATAGAAGTCATCATAATCAGGAACTCTTGGGTTAATCGAAACCTGGAGCCTTGAGCAAACAAGAAAACCGTGCCATAGAACTATGATTAAGAAAGTGCCTTGCCGTGGGCCATATTTAAAGCTTTGAGATTCCTTTGTTTATAGAGAAAGCAACATGTTGGTGAATTATTATTGCTCTTATTCACTTTTAAAAAGATTTCCACACAACCACCCCTTTTTCTTTTAACTCGTACTTTATTTATTTATTTTTGAGTGAATATTATCACTTCAACACAAACCCCACAAAATTGATTTTGTAAGGTAACAGAAAGAACATGAAGTATCTTTCAGATTCTTCCTGCTGGTAACAGACTTTGATTCTTTAGGTAGCACTTACTATGCATAAAATTGAGCTGAATCATGGACCTTTTCATAGTCTATATTTTTTATGCTTATGCAGCCTGAATTACCTAAACTTAATATAAATATGGAAAATATGTTACACATTTGATGTGGCTTGAAAATAAAATAAATATTATGTGGGAAAGTAAAACACAAAACATAGTTTTAGCTCAAGAGCCATCGAATGAGTGTGATATGATGGATGTCCTTCAAATTTTCATATGAAATTTTTTTTCAAACGAATTGAATGGGTAAAATGAAACTCGGGTATACGTTCAAGAATCATTGCGATTAAAAACACTAAAAATTCAAACATAAATTTCCCGCAAGACTTAACCCGTGTAAAGAAAGAGCTGGGTCAATTGACCCCGAGGAGTTTCGGAGCAAAGAAGGTGAATCTGAAAAAGACAATGCTTGGCCCAGACCATACAGCCACCGGAATAGCTAAGCCAACTTTTCTAAAAGCACAAGTTCTGGTTGTGATTTTCACACTCATATTTCAACTTCTACACTCAACTCTTGAATGCATGAAAAGTGTAAAGTATTTTGTTTGGAGTGCAGATAGCTAAACAAGAAGTAAGAATAATCAAATGTGAACCTGTTAATATAAAAAATAACTTATGCATACGCAGACAGAGAAAGCAGTTAACCAACATGTTAACTGGTAGAGAACAAGAAGGAAAAGCTGCTAGAGAAAATACCAAAAGCAGACATACAAAATTAAAAGAAGTATGCTTCAGATACATTAATATATCAAACTTGGCTCTTCATGCCTGTAGCACTAGTACTGAGGCATAACTTTAGCTGATTTATAGATGCACCTTTTTATATGTATATGGTATAGAGGGATGGTATACATTAGGGGTGGGCTAAAAAAAAACTGGTGAACTGATGCAGTCGACCGAACTGGCCGGTTTGGCTCGATTATAGGTCAAAAGACTAGATTTGGCCGAACCCATATGTGTCCAACCCTAGTAGAAATTAGCCTAAATTGTCGGCAGATTTGACAGAAAATGAAATAACAAGGGAATGCATCTATTGGTTCGTACTCCAACAATTGGGTTCAATGGAACCTTCACTTAATCAATGAATCGTTGATTTTATTGAAGAAAACTCTCAAAAGTCAAAACATTATAGCTAGTGGTGTTTCATCATTTGACTATAGTACTTGTTAGATGAATATCAATACCGAAAAAGCTTTTTTCAAACCAAAATCAGATTTTTTTATTTTTTATTTTTCTAACAGAACCAGTGGAGGGTTCAAAAGCTGGAAAATGAGGCAGGCCTAATCACTTGGGATCCTTAGTGGAAGACTGAGTCAGTCAAATATATCAGAGTCTATAATTCCATTTTCACATGGAGGTGGAGTCTTTTGCACCATTGAACATACACGAAGCAGAAAGAAGTGAAAGCTTTGATTGACAGAAGCGTATGGTAAGGCGTCTATTCCACAAAATACAGAACTCAAAGTGGAGGCCACTGACCAGAATGATCCCGACACCACATTTTCAGAAAATAAAAGGGCCAAAAAGCTTAAACTACTAAAAACGGGCCAACAAATCAGTCAGGCAAATGAGTACAGAAAGAAACTTACAGCATCTGATGGATACGTTAAATTGCCACGTGAATATGAAATAACAAAAATTGAAAGTTAAAGTTGCTCCAACTGAGTAGTCAAATCCTACATGAATTTGAAGGCAGAAAGAGATATGTAAAAAATAACATATTAAAAAGCTTAATGTCAAATATTTTTGAAATATTTTTTTAGTCATAGACCCCACTATTATTTACTCTGTTTTAAAACTTTATGCGTTATATGGATCTCATTTGCTTTTAAAAATATAATAAAATAATATGATATTTGGCATTTTAGGTGGAGTTCAATTTTTTCCAAAGTGTCAAATTGTCACATAAGTCATAAAACTCAAATTTAACATTTTGCATTTGACATCTCCCTTAGAAATGCTCTTATATAGTTGCAGCCGCACTATGCACCATGTAAACTAACTTGATAGATCATTTTACACAACTTTTAGATCCCAAAATTTTAAATTAATTAGAAATGGATCAACAACGTTTATCAAACGTGCACGTGACGTTTGCATTAGGTCAAATACACGTTGGTGTTGGTGAAAGACCTTCATACTTCTATAAAGCAATGCAAGACACTAAGCTAAATCCTCAACACCATTCAAGATACTTGAAAACAAGGCAGCATGATGCTTCCAAACTTTTCAGTTTCTTCATTGGTTTTTTTCCTTCTGATATCAGCTTCATGGGCACATACTCGGACTCCACCTTCAATACAAGACAATTTAATCAAATGCCTCTCAAAATATTCTCAGACTTCCGTTCCATTTTCCCAAGCCTTTTTCACTCCAAATACGTCTACATTCACTACTGTCCTCGAATCTTCTGCACAAAACCTCAGGTATTTGGTACCTTCAATGCCAAAGCCAGAGTTTATTTTCACACCAGTGCATGATTCTCATGTCCAAGCTGCTGTTATTTGCTCAAAAAAGCTTCAAATACACCTCAGGGTCAGAAGTGGAGGCCATGATTATGAAGGCCTCTCTTATGTATCCCAGATTGAAACACCTTTCATTGTTGTAGACCTTGCCAAGCTTCGGTCAGTCAATGTTGATATCAAAAACAACAACGCATGGATTCAAGCTGGTGCCACCATTGGTGAGGTTTACTACAGAGTTGCAGAGAAAAGCAAAACTCATGGTTTTCCTGCCGGGCTCTGCACGAGTCTAGGCGTTGGCGGACATATAACTGGAGGTGCATATGGTTCCATGATGAGGAAATATGGCCTTGCTGCTGATAACGCCATTGATGCTCGAATTGTTGACGTCAAAGGGAAAATCCTTGATCGAAAGGCAATGGGAGAGGACCTGTTTTGGGCCATCAGAGGAGGTGGAGGAGCGAGCTTTGGAATCATCCTTTGGTGGAAGATAAAGCTGGTTCCTGTTCCAGCAACTGTGACAGTTTTTGCAGTTGCTAAGACCTTGGAAACAGGTGCCACAAAGCTCCTCCATAGATGGCAACAAGTAGCTCCAGTAATTGATGAGGATCTGTTTATCAGAGTTTTCATACAATTAGCAAATGGCACCCAAACTGGCAGTAAAACAGTCACAACTGTTTACCAGGCCCAATTTCTTGGAGGTGCTGATAGATTAGTTCATGTCATGCAGAAAAGCTTCCCTGAATTGGGCGTGACAAGAAAAGATTGTACTGAAACAAGTTGGATCAAGGCTGTGCTGTTCATAGCAGGGTACCCAAGTGGAACTCCAACTGAGGTTTTGCTTCAAGGAAAATCCACAGGCAAGAACTACTTCAAAGCCAAATCTGACTTTGTCCAGAACCCAATTCCAGAAACTGGGCTTCAGGGGCTATGGAAGAGGTTGCTGAAAGAAGCCTCTCCTCTGATGATTTTGACCCCTTATGGTGGAATGATGAGCAAGATTTCAGAGTCTGCAATACCTTTTCCCCACAGAGGGGTGCTGTTTAAAATTCAGTACGTGAGTGGATGGCAAGATGGAGATAAAACTGAGGCAAAGCACATGAATTGGATCAGGAAGCTTTACAGTTACATGGCCCCTTATGTTACAATGTCTCCAAGGCAAGCATATGTGAATTATAAGGATCTTGATTTGGGGATTAACAAGAAGAGCAACACAAGCTTTATTGAAGCGAGTTCTTGGGGTTACAGGTATTTCAAGGACAACTTTAACAGATTGGTAAAAATTAAGACCAAAGTTGATCCTAATAACTTCTTCAGGCATGAACAGAGCATCCCACCTCTTCCAAAAAGAGGACATCACTAGGGAGCCAGAAGCTAGACATGGTATGGATTTGAATGGTTTGATCAGTGTGTTTTGTTCATCAAATTTTTATACAGACTCAAATAAATTTGTCATAAAAGCCTCTTGGAGACTTGGTGAGACATTCTACTTCTGTAGAAAAGTAATGTAAACAAATTCATTTCAATGGCTCAGCCCAACTTTTGCTCTAACTTTGTCATCTCCAGGCCCCAATCCGCCTAGATAAATGATAATGTTTTGGTCAGACTATGCCAAAGAGAACTTACACTTCCTATACTCACTACTTGTGCATCCATAAGCTCAACACTAGTGCTAAAAAAACAGGTTTCACTTATTGATTCAAAAAGTTGTAACGGAAGTTAAGCTTTTGTTTTAGTTTTCCTTTGCACAACTTGCTTACTGATCATTGATTGTTATTCAAGAAAACGCTCAAGTAAAATTTTTTATAACTGATACCATTGATGAGGAGATTTTGGATTTTTCAGTTTCAAATGCTTTAATTTCCTTTCAGTTACAAAATCTCAGTAGATTTTAACAGAGAAATTGAAGCATGAAAACCCCCAGCTAATGGAAGCAATTGGAGTGGAAGCAAAAATGGCTCACCTTCTAACCTATGCAATAGTTTCTCTCTTCTTCTCAGTTTCCTCTGCAGTAGTTGACCTCATCCCTGAACACAACTTTGTTACTTGCGTTGCCAACCAGTCTCCACAATACTCAGCCACCATAAGCAAATTGGTGTACAGCCCTCATTCCCCTTCATTTTCATTTATTCTTCAGTCCTCTATACAAAACTTCAGGTTCAACAGCACCAAATTTCATAAGCTTCAATACATCATTACACCGTATAGCGCTGATCACGTCAAAGCTGCAATCATTTGTAGCAAAGTACATGGCCTGCAAGTCAGGATTCGAAGCGGTGGTCACGACTATGAGGGGCTCTCATATAATTCATATGTCCCCTTTATCATCATTGATCTTGTCAACCTTAATAATGTGAGAGTTGACAGCAACAATGGCACTGCATGGGTTCAAGCTGGTGCCACAGTTGGTGAGCTTTACTATCATGTTGCCAATCAGAGCAAAGGCCATGGCTTCCCAGCTGGTGTTTGCCCTAGTATGGGGGCTGGGGGACATATCAGTGGTGGTGGACAAGGCACATTGATGAGAAAATTTGGCCTTGCTGCTGATAATGTTGTAGATGCAATTGTGATTACTGCTGATGGAAATATTCTTGACAGGCAAGGAATGGGTGAGGATTTCTTTTGGGCCATTAGAGGAGGTGGAGGAGGAAACTTTGGAGTTGTAGTTGAATGGAAGATCAATTTGGTTCCAGTTCCTTCTAAGGTGACAGTTTTCAACATCCCAAGAACCCTTGAACAAAATGCAACCAAATTGATTCACAGGTGGCAACAGATTGCTCACAAGTTTCATGAAGATCTATTCATAAGAATCATTATATTTGTAGGCAAGGATTCTAAGGGTGGAAAAACAATCCAGGCCAATTTCAATTCATTGTTTCTTGGAACCAGTGATCAACTAGTCCCACTGATGGCGAAAAGCTTTCCTGAGTTGGGCTTGAAGCCTGAGGACTGCAAGGAAATAAGTTGGATCCAGTCCACTATTTATAGTAATGGTGAAAACCCAGGACAGCCCTTGGAGGTTTTGTTAGACAGAAACCATGTTCAAAAAGGCTTCTTCAAAGGCAAATCAGATTTTGTGACTGAACCCATTTCAGAAACAAACTTAGAAGCCATATGGAAGGTAATGCAAGAAGGTGAGGCTGGTGTTATGGTTTGGGATCCTTACGGTGGAAAAATGTGTGAGATTTCAGAATCTTCAATTCCATTTCCACATAGGGCTGGAGTTTTACACAACATACAATACTTCAGCAAATGGCAAGAGGGGGGATATTTGGCTGAGCAGAGGCATTTGAAGTGGATGAACAGAATTTACAACTTCATGGCTCCATTTGTGACTAAAAACCCTAGGACTGCATATGTCAACTACAGGGATTTGGACATTGGGAGAAATATCCATGGAATATTTTCTGAAGCCAAGATTTGGGGTGAAAAGTACTTCAAGGGAAATTTTGATCAATTGGCTCATATAAAGGGTATGGTTGATTATGGAAACTTCTTCAAGAATGAGCAAAGTATTGCACCAAACTTTTATCTATAAGGAAATATTTTGGTTGAAGTTAGAATCAAATTGGTGATTGGGACTATATGTAACTCCAATTTCCTGTTACAAAGGCAAAAAAGAATATCTTTTTCCTATCAATATTTTGCTTTTGTCATCCCATAAACAATGTAATAACAATGTGTTTGTCCTCAAAGGTATGTTTTATATGTTGATCCTAGAATGCTACATGAAAAGAGAGAGCCGGTGCAGTAAACTTTGTTGATGTAGGGGAGCTTTGTAAGGTGGCAAGTGGAATATGTAAATTGACACATTGCAACCATGCAAGACTCAGCTCTGTACACATTACACATTGCACTCAGGTCTTGTCATATTGCAACCATGCAAGACTCAAGTGGAATATGATGTTTAATATATGCAGCCAAACTCAAACTCAAACTCAAGCTCATCTAATCTAGAAGCCTGAACTCCTCATAGAGATGGCGTTAATTTCACTAATAGCTTCTTTGTTTTTGGTCTCAGTTTCACTGCCAATTTCTAGTTCAATCTGTGGTGAAATTTTCAGTCAGTGCATGACAGCTCAATCCAGTTCCTACACAAGAATTTCTGATCAAACAATTCACACCTCAAATTCCTCTTTGTATACAACAATCTTGCAATCTTCCCAACAAAATCCCAGATGGTTAAACTCCACATCAAAGCCTCTTCTTATTGTTACACCTCTCAAGGAATCTGAAATCCAAGCAGCTGTTCTTTGCAGCAGAAAACTTGGCTTACAAGTCAGGGTTAGAAGTGGAGGCCATGACTTTGAAGGCCTGTCTTACCTCTGCAAAACCCCATTTGTCCTCATTGACCTCATCAATCTGCGTTCTGTTGAGGTAAATGTTGCAGATCAAACAGCTTGGGTTCAGTCAGGAGCTACACTTGGTGAGCTTTATTATAGCATTGCCAAGAAAAGTGATGTCCTTGGATTTCCAGCAGGGTTTTGTCCTACTGTTGGGATTGGTGGGCATTTCAGTGGAGGTGGGCTTGGTACCTTGATGAGGAAGCATGGCCTAGCAGCTGACAATGTCATAGATGCTCGCCTAATTGATGTCAATGGAAGAATCCTAGACAGCAGAACAATGGGTGAGGATCTGTTTTGGGCCATTAGAGGAGGTGGGGGATCAAGCTTTGGGATCATACTTTCATGGAAAATCAAATTGGTTCGGGTTCCAAAAATTGTGACTGTTTTTACAGTTCATAAAACATTGGCAGAAGGTGCAAGCAAGCTTGTTCACAGGTGGCAATACGTTGCAGACAAGTTTCATGAAGATCTTTTGCTCAGGATCGTCATTGAAAATATGGGGAGTGGGAAGGATAAAAAAGTCCAAGTATCTTTCAGCTCACTGTTTCTAGGAGGAATTGACAGACTAATGCCATTGATGGATCAGAGCTTTCCAGAGCTGGGATTGCAGGCAAAAGACTGCATTGAAATGAGTTGGATCCAATCTGTCCAGTATTTTGCTGGCTTCCAAAAAGACCAGTCCCCAGAGGTCCTGCTGTACCCCCTCCGGAAGATCAACTTCAAGTCTAAATCGGACTATGTGAAGCAACCTATACCAGAGGTTGGTCTAAAAGGGATTTGGAAGAGGTTTCAGCAAGATCAAACTGTGTTCATGACAATGGATCCTTTTGGTGGAAAGATGAATGAGATTTCAGAATTTGAAATTCCATTTCCCCACAGAAAGGGTAATTTGTACAACATACAATACATAGTGAAGTGGGATGTAAATAGTGTTGAGGAAACCAACAAGCATATACACTGGATAAGAATGCTTTATAGGTTTCTGGATCTCCAAGGGGTGCCTATATCAACTATAAGGATCTTGATTTGGGAAGCAACAAGCAAGACAACACAAGCTACTTGGAAGCAAGTGCTTGGGGCAGAAAGTACTTCAAGGGTAATTTCAAGAGGCTGGCACAAGTGAAGAGCAAGGTTGATCCAGACAACTTCTTCAGAAATGAACAAAGCATTCCACCTCTTCCTGCTTCGATTAGAATTACAGACGTTTAGACCAAGACTTCTGTCTGTTTTGCTTTATATGTACGTTAAGTGCTTTTTTATAACAACTTCAGCAAAGAAAGCCTCTCATCATAGTTTTCGGCTTTTTAAATTTGAAGGATAACTTAGCTTTCAGCTTATCATATAGCCAGCATGTGACATAATCTAGTCACAAGAAAACGTTAACATTTGCCTTGTAAGAATCAGCTGGTATTTGCTTTCATGTTACATATGACTATTGACACAGAGTCAACTTAAATCTCAAATTCCGAAATACAAAATTATTCTAAGAAACAAAATAGTATTGAAATAAGAATCTACTGCTGAATTTCAAACAAGAGATTTTTGTAGAAATGTCACTTAAATTTATACATCCGTTTCAAATTTAAGAGAAATATCACCTTAATTTTTTAATTTTTAAAATTCATGATTTGTTATTTGACTTTAACACTATCTAATTTTCCATCCATTTTAAAATGGGTATCTCAGTTTTTCCGTTTTCAAGAGTATTTTAAAAATGGAAAAACCATTATATAAAAAATTGTATTTTTAAAAAAAAAAACCTCACCTTCCTTATCATAAAAGTGTAATCACATAATACTAAACAGTAATTAACTCAATAATTTAACCCTATATTATTTTATATTTTTTTAACATATTTTAAAAAGCTATTTTATAGGGGACTGGGCTAATTTAGCCCTCATTACTAGAGATGGCATTAGAACAGGCTAAAAAATTTAACTAGTTTTGGTTGGGGTGTGCCAAGGCCATGCAGTAACGCAGTACTGTGGGCCTCCCCATCTAAAAATATAATATCAAGTGGGCCGTGGCCCACATATCAAATATTATACTGATAAGAAAGATACTGCACCTCCTCTTTTATGTGCAACTCTCCCTCTCCTATTTCATTCGACTTTGCGATGGAGGACTTGACATGCTCCTTCTTCAATGCTCTTTTTTCCTGTTGAACAGTGTGCCCTAGTGTTATTCTTTATTCTTCTTCTCTTCGGATAAAGATTTATAAAAACAAGAACGTTTCAATCATGAATTCTATTGAAACATAAAATCGAATTTAAATGTAAAAAGACGGATAATATTCGAATTTAAGTGTAAAGTGACGTAAACACATTGTGAAAGTGAACTAATAACGTAACATACATATGATGTTCCAAATGCTTGTTTTAAGTGTGTGATTAAAGAAGAACCAGGTCCTCTTAACTGATGTGGCATGCAGATCAACTCCAACATCACATTTGAATTTGTCAGTAGATATGGCCTATTCAACACATGTTGAACCTAGAATGCTACAAGGAAACAGATAGAGCCAATGGAAGTTCCACAAGCAATGGCCATATGTTTTCTTCAAATTGCACCAAGTGGAACTTCATACCCATTAATTATAAGAATGAATTTAATTAACCCTCTATCTATCTATTAAACAAAAGGTTAGGAGATTGGGGGTCATGACACATTGTGGGTTACATCTGAAACAAGAAAACAGCAAGACTTTTAACTTCAGTTTGCCAATTGTCGATTGAAGTGAAAAAGGACAAATTGGTTTTAATATGGTAGATGCTTGATCCACTCCATTGGAATTATCACTTTATTTTTTTATTTTTGTTTCTATATATGCAGATGAGCAGAAGTAAAAACAAGCCGAATTCAGAATATCTACAAGTTAAAAGCAAAAATCTCACCCCACCAATAAAAAAGAATATATATATATATATATATATATATATATATAGCCATACAGGTTAAAAGACTTTATAAAAGCAAATCTATAAGCTTCAGCTCCTCATAGAGATGGAGTTAGTTGCACTTTTAGCTTCTTTGTTTTTGGTCTCAGTTTCACTGCCAACTTCTAGTTCAACCAGTGGTCAAATTTTCAGCCAGTGCATGACAGTTCAATCCAGTAACTACACTAGAACTTCTGATCAAACCATTTACACCTCAAATTCCTCTTTGTATTCATCAATCTTGCAATCTTCCCAACAAAATCCCAGATGGTTAAACTCCACATCAAAGCCTCTCCTCATTGTTACACCTCTCAAGGAGTCTGAAATCCAAGCAGCTGTTCTTTGCAGCAGAAAACTTGGCTTACAAGTCAGGGTTAGAAGTGGAGGCCATGACTATGAAGGCCTGTCTTACCTCTGCAAAACCCCATTTGTCATCATTGACCTCATCAATCTTCGGTCTGTTAAGGTCAATGCTGCAGATCAAACAGCTTGGGTTCAGTCAGGAGCTACACTTGGTGAGCTTTACTATAGCATTGCCATGAAAAGTGGAAGCCTTGGATTTCCAGCAGGGTTATGTCCTACTGTTGGAATTGGTGGGCACTTCAGTGGAGGTGGGTTTGGTACCTTGATGAGGAAGCATGGCCTAGCAGCTGACAATGTCATAGATGCTTGCCTAATTGACGTCAATGGAAGAATCCTAGACAGAAGAACAATGGGTGAGGATCTGTTTTGGGCCATTAGAGGAGGTGGAGGATCAAGTTTTGGGATCATACTTTCTTGGAAAATCAAATTGGTTCGGGTTCCAAAAATTGTGACTGGTTTCACAGTTCACAAAACATTAGCACAAGGTGCAAGCAAACTTGTTCACAGGTGGCAATACATTGCAGACAAGTTTCATGAAGATCTTTTCATCAGGATCATCATTGAAAATGTGGGGAGTGGGAGGGAGAAAAAAGTCCAAGTATCTTTCAACTCATTGTTTCTAGGAGGAATTGACAGACTAGTGCCATTGATGGATCAGAGCTTTCCAGAGCTGGGATTGCAGGCAAAAGACTGCATTGAAATGAGTTGGATCCAATCTGTTCAGTATTTTGCCGGGTTCCAAGAAGACCAGTCCCCAGAGGTCCTGCTGTCTAGGGACCCCCTCTGGAAGAGCAATTTCAAGGCTAAATCTGACTATGTCAAGCAACCTATACCAGAGGTTGCTCTAAAAGGGATTTGGGAGAGGTTTCAGCAAGATCAAACAGTATTCGTGATAATGGATCCTTATGGTGGAAGGATGAATGAGATATCAGAATTTGAAATTCCATTTCCCCACAGAAAGGGTAATTTGTTCAACATACAATACATAGTGAAGTGGGATGTAAATAGTGTTGAGGAAACCAACAAGCATATACACTGGATAAGAATGCTTTATAGGTTCATGAGCCCTTATGTTTCTAAATCTCCCAGAGGTGCCTATATCAACTATAAGGATCTTGATTTGGGGAGCAACAAGCAAGACAACACAAGCTACTTGGAAGCAAGTGCTTGGGGCACAAAGTACTTCAAGGGTAACTTCAAGAGGCTGGCACAAGTGAAGAGCAAGGTTGATCCAGACGACTTCTTCAGAAATGAACAAAGTATTCCACCTCTTCCTGCTTTGTTTAGAATTACAGAAGTTTAGACCCAGACTTCTGTCTGTTTTGATTTGTTTGTACATTAAGAGCTTTTTTATATGCAGCTAGCAAGCCTAACAACTTCAGCAAGCAAAACCTCTCATCATAGTTTTCGGCTTTTTTATTTGAAGGATAATGTAGCTTTCAGCTTATCATATAGCCAGCGTGTGACATAATTTATTCACAAGAAACGTTAACATTCGCCTTGTAAGAATCAGCTGGTATTTGCTTTCATGCTACATATGACTATCGACATTTTGCCGTCACCCTCCATCTCCATGACAGAAAAAAATGATAGTGCCAACTGTGTAACTTCATAACATGTAAATATAGGAATTACCACTCTAACCATGCCTGTAAAATTACTCTTAAATTTTGCAATGGAACACTAAGAAGAAAATTGAAAATTACTCGTTATAAAATAAACTTTAGACTTTTCAAATCCTGCTGCAGAAAAGCAGGACATATGCTTAGTGAAAGACAACAACTATGCAGGAGACATCATCATAGCTTTCCCTAGATAATGCTTCTTCAATCAACTCCTCAGCTGCTTCTTGAGCATCATCTAATTCTCCAATGCAATCGTAAGCCTCTTGGTTTGACATTACCTGTACAGATAAAACTTTCAAGCTTTTGGAAGGACTAAATATGAAAATACATTATCATTATTGAATCACGTTATGCTAAAATCTTTAAGAAACAAAAGCGTAAGCTGACCTTCCACAAGCCATCACTTGCCAAAATGATGAAATCTGTTTCATCGTCGATCTTCTTAACTTTTATATCTGGTTCTGAAGTTACGTGATCCTTCAGTTTTCCATCCCCAAATGCCCTTGTCATAGCTAGTTGGCCATCCACACGCGGAACAGTTCCTAAATTCATCATAAGATGTAAACACCAGATAATAATATAACAGAACAAAGAAAGTATCTGTTGAGATCATGTTAAGCATTTAAGTTCAATGATATGGGTTTTTCTCCACAATAAATTCCATATAAGTTCTTTAAGTAGAAAAACATATTAAAATTTCCCGACGGCCTATACTCAATTTTTTAACCATAGGTTGTACAAGCCAATAGTTTCCAAGTGTAAGAAAATGCTGAACAAGTACCTGGCCTTTTCAATACAAAACCACCTCTGCTTTCAACAAGATCCTTCTCCTTCTCTGTCGCCGGGTTGTGATCCACAGTTATCTGTTTTGCTACACCATCTCTGCATAAAACTGCCCGAGAATCCCCGACATTCGCTACAATCAGTTTCTCTCCATTGATTAGTATTGTTGTAACAGCTGTCGATCCTCCTCTTGAACCAACTACCTTTTCCAAAATCTCATCATTTGTAGCTTTATAAGCTCTCCTGACTGCTTGTTTTGGGTTTGTCCAAAAATCAGGCTATTCATTGCATTTTGAAAACAAGCAAATTCCCAGTTAAAAATGTAATGGAGATGATGAGCATAAATATTGTTTAAAAAATAAAAATAAAAAATTGGCAGCACTTAGAAAATGTTCATACCTCATTTAATATGTTATCAAACAGATGGGATTGCAAGTATTCTGCAACTTCACGACCTGAATGTCCATCAAAAATTGCATATAAACCCAAGTCATATCCATTCACTTTCCGATTTTCTGTCACAATATAATCTTCCATTCCATGGTCCATTTTTCCCCTGACCAAATGGAATCCATGGCTGACTTTTCGACTTGGAAGCTCCTTATCGTCATCATCTTCTGCATCTTCCCTACACAACCCATGTCCTGCTTTCTCCTAAAGCAAAATATGACATAATTTTGGATATTTCCATATATATACCCATTAAATGGAGAAGCAACTTTACCTTACAACTAAGGAACATACGTTCATCTTGTTTAATAATATATCTGTTGGAGAAAGTCTTGTATTCTGCAGCAAGACATCATATTGTAAATATTACATTGATAGGGTTCGTACACAGTTAAGATGCTGGAGGAAGATTCTGTACCTTCACTTCGTGGGATTCTTCATCAAATTTTAAGCTTGGATTCCTCCTCTGCAAAATCAAGATGAATGCACTGAAAAGTTTTGAAGGAAAGCTTTCAGACTTGAAAAAATCTAGCTAATATTTGGACATGAGAAGCCAACAAAAAATATGCAAACTACCATTCAATTGTACAACTAAACTGTTCTCTCTCATCCTGTCATATGTAGCCATGAATCAAATACAGAAAAAGTTATTGAAAACTAATTGGGATTTGCTTGCCTTCATTTCTGTTGGATCACCACTTTACTTGAGAGCAGGTGACACATTTACTCAAAACGCACTTGCTTATGTTTTGTGTACTTATTGTACACACACACACACACACAGAGACTGTTATTTTGTTGTGTCAACGTGTCAACGTAAATGGCAAGACAGAGAGAGACACGCAGAGGGTTGTGGAAGAAGTGTCCCAGACCGCTTGAGTGAGAGACTACAAGTGGTCACCGTTGGGTGGTGTGACGCACGCTTTGTTCCATTCAATTCTCAGTGAAACAAAACCCAAACAAAGAGATTTTGTTCCTTTTTTTTTTCTTTTTTTTCTTTTCTTGTTCCTGTTCTTTTGGACACGAAAACAGAATAAGTTAATTGTTGTTTTATAGGTTTTGTGGTGTTTTTGCTGGTTTAATCTTCAATTGCCTTCATTTTTGGTGAAATGGCCTACTTTCGTTTCTGCTTAACCAAATGTCAGCCATCATTATAAATTGAAGAATAAACCTCGCTGGACTCACTGTTTATTCCTCCGTCCAACACAACAGAGAATAAAACAATATTTGGTGCAAAATCTCTGCAAGAAGGGTCAAAACGCAACAATTTACTGACCTGAAGAAATGATTTCATAACAAAATTTACAAATTATCGCAAAAGCTGGCTCAGAAATTTACAAGCTCTTCGGCGAAAATAAGAAAAATGGATTCCCGTCGGCCGTCTCAGACAGAAATCCTCAATTTCTTCAAGGTAGCACCCTATTCAAATGGTGGAATTGACCAAAATCTCCTGCTCTGAATTAATTTCAACCCCCCAAAAAGAAAAAGAAAATCTTGGGATGATCCATACAAAAATTGCGTCAACATTTCCACTAAACGTCGGAGTACCGTTGCAGTTTAAACACGCCCAGTTGTTTCAAATATACCAGCTGTTTGTAGAAAGCCAAACGACAAGTCCTGTTGCTTCTTTGGCAGCAAAGAAAACCACTTCCTTATAGACTGAGCTGGATCAGACTGACTTGCAATGGCTGCAGGCTCCACATTTCCCTGAATAATTGTTTCGAAATCAGAAGGCATAAGGCCCAGCAATGCTGTAACGGTGGCAATTTGAGTGGGCAGACCGACACTAATTGCAGAGTCCCGGCATAAAAATGCAGACAATTGACACCTCAAGATTTCCAAGCCTTTATCTTCATATCCAAGGGCATCAACTCCAAGCCTGAAAATAAATAACAGTGTTAAATTAGAACTTAAAAGTAGTGGCACTGGTACGATATTTGGCCTAATGTAAGATTGGATTGGATGAATGAAGTAAAGGAGCTTCGTTCCAAAATTATAGAATTAACATCTTCCCATGGTATAAATAACAGTTGATTAGTAACAAATCAAAAACATACAATTTCATGATATGATGCAAGGCAAATTAGTCGAGAACATACCTCCCAAGCTGGCCAAGGAGAACAACAATTCCAGCAATCACACTCTCAGTCATGCATGATTCCAACACTTTCAACAGCCGAGGAACAATCTTAGCACTTGTCCATTCCCAGCTCTGCATTTAAAGAGGAAAACAAGCAGAAAAATTCAGGTATTAGTATCTAAGAACCATCTGAACCAATACTTTCTCCAGATGAAAAGACAATAACAAAATGGGAAATGTCTAAACTGCTAACATATTTTAAGTCAACTTTGAAATATTGTAAGAAATGCTATGTTTGGAATGAACTTCAACCAAAACAGTCAATAACTTGTATACATTCGATCATTTCAGAGAAAATTTGAAACTTTGCAACATACAAACATATCATAAGCATTAACAACAGATTTTGTTCCATCTACTTGTATCACTCTAATACTACGCCAATGCATATGGTAATATAGCTAATGATCAGCACAAGACAAACAAAGACATTTGAGAGGATGATAATACCCTCCTCTCTTTTTTTTGGCATAGAACAATTAAATCCAAATAGTAATGCAGCTACATGCGATCAATCTCTAAGTCATTAGTACAACAGTGTAGGATATTAAGGAAACAGTCTCAAGTATCAACAATGAACTCAAAAGGGTGTAACAAGGGTAACAACTAGAGCAGCTATGAGTGATCAATCTCTAAGTCGTACACAAGAGAGTAGGAAATTAAGGAAATAATATCCATGATAAACTCCAGAAGGTATAAACACTAACCATGTTGATTGCAACCAACTCCACCAAGGATAGGAGATCACTGAGATCGCAGAGAGTGAAATTGGTAGAAGAGTCTGATTGAATACTAGACACTGCAAACTTATTTAAACAACAGGACAAATCACCGTGCACACCAAGTCCACAATTATGAGGATTTGCAATTTGTTCAGCTTTATACTTGTTGAACAGGATACAGGAATTTGAATTCGAACTGCCTGATTCCATCGCATCTTGATATGTAGCTCCTGACAAAGCACCAATTTGGAGCCTTTCTAAAAGAAATGATGTGGCAGTATCTACAGAAACTGCATCCTCAGAAAATGGGCATTTCACACATGTACAGAACACTGTTCGAGAATTGCTTGCAGATGGAATACAAGAGCCAGAAGAATCTGATATGCTTGCTCTCTCAATATATGTAACTATAGATCTCATGACAGTAACTAAATCGAAATTGCAAAAGTTAAAAAACTTCTCTCCCCCAATATAAGCAAAAGCATGCAGAATAGTCAGAACTAATGAATGATTAGATCTACTAATCTGCAAAATGCTGTACGACATTTCACTTATAAAACCAATATGGTCAAATGCTGCACATATTGATGCTAATACAATGCTCCCTGCCACCAACTCATCTGCTGATGCTGGTCGAGAGGATATATGAATGCCATCACATAGGATGTTCACCATAGAGTGACACTCTACTCGGGCCTCGGAAGGTGCATCCTTGCACACCAGAACTCTTCCATTTATTAAGAAATCCTCAATGAGACTAAGTGATTCATCCAAACAACCAAGTTCTGCAAATATGCTTCTTCCATCCCCATCAGACATCACTGAAAAAAAGGAAAGAAACCATAAGTTTAATGAACAAAATCAAAGAGGAAACCAATAATGACATTCTAGATTATAACATAACATGATGTAGCAACAAATACAGACCTGAGCCCATGTGTCGGCCAAAAGCATCCAAACAGAGGTTGGACGTCCACTTCAAGCTCCCAAATTTACTCAAAGCAGCAGTGGAGAAGTTAAGCAGCAACACTGAGAAGAAAACACATACCTTTTCCCTAAACAAGACCACCAAAAAACAATCTATTAGCCCAGAAGTCCACTATTTTACTAAGTACTAGACCTCTTTCATCTAAACTAACTTCGCAAGTTCAGGAATTAAAAAAAAAAAGTAAGATCAATGACAAGGACGGAACAACTTGCTTAGGAGGAGGAGAAAAGGAGAGAGAGGGAGAGAGAGGGAAAGACCAACAATCCAAATATACAAAAAATGTACCATCCTTGATTACCATGAATTACTTACTTGGGAAAAAGATTTTCTTCAGTCTTGAGAGCAAGCAGAATTTCTCGAACCATCCAATCTGTATGAGTGGCCAAAGAGCACTGTGTAATACAAGTTCTGGAAGCAGAACATATCTTAGAAATGCTGCTGCTGTCTTTAATATTAGAAAACACAACATAACACGTATGGATATCGTCACCCGCATACCCAAGTTCACTTCCAAATGGGAGCATAGCCTCCTCATTTCTTGAATTAGGAGCATTAGACATCACTTCAGCACCAGAGTCCTGGACACCACAATCTGTTCTCATTGCAATAGAATTACCATTCCCAGTCTTTCCTATTATGGTAAAAGAATCAGTGGTGTCTCCATTCTTATGCCCTACTGAATTATTGAAATTTTCAGAATCATCAAAATAAAAGTTATTTGAATTTATCTCCACATTGGATCTTTCAACACCACGAACTTCAATCTCGGGAAGTGTAGGAGACAGTGGCATTTCCATTGCCATCCTATACAATTCCTCATCAGCAGCATCGTCCAAGTCTAACAGTTTCAAGTAGTTCCCATCAGTTACTTCATAAAAACTTGACATGGTTTCAAAATCACCTGTGCCATCTCCGCTTGCTTGAGGGATCCATACCAGCTCATTGGCCTTTTTTGAAACTTGTCTGCAGACGCTTGCACATCCACAGACTTGATTTTCAAATTTATTGGCCTTCTTTTGCTCATTACCATCGGCATAATTCTGCATTATTAGTTTCTCTTCAGTACTTTCCTTCCCCTTCTCATAATCCCTTCCATGCTTTGCATATGAATCACCCTGAAGACCAGGAAGCAGATACCTCCCTTCTTCAAAAGGTTTTTCAATTTGCTTGTTCAACAAACAGTGCAAAACAGAAAGGTTCTCCTCTACCCGCAGGTGCAACTTCTTACCCTCAAAATATAGATTTTCAATTGATTCAACTGCATGAAGTATTCTCTTTCTCTTCCTACTCTGCTCATTAACTCTTCCAACCCCATCAGTTCTGACAGGACTTCTGACACTATTTTCAGCCACCACGGCAACATTTTCATAGCAATTTATTTTGGTAACCTCAGCAGACAAGTTGGATATTGTTGGTTGAACATTCTCTTCAACCAATTTTTCTGACGCAGTAAGAGAAAAGGCACCCTTATCCTGTGAGCCCACCAACTTTCTATCAGAAAAAGATGCTGTACTGGAATTTATTGGATAACTCTGTAACATTTTTCTGTTAGAGCCTCTGACTGGAGACTCCAATATAGAATCAATACCTGAAATAGAATCAATGCAGTTTCCTCCAGATAAAGGAAGAAATGGTGCAGTGCGTTGAGATGCATCCAAAACTGGGCAGTTCGGCTTCAGACGTTTAAATCCACTTTCAATGTTCATCTGCAAATTGCACAAGTCCATTTTAGTAAGCGTGATAGAATACAATCTTGTGAAAATACCGATCACATTGGGGTATTGGGGTAAATAATGAAAAATATCCAAGAGAGACAAGATTGAGACTGTTAAAGACAAGACATCAGCATAAATGTTCAATAAAAACCTATGCAGTTGGAAGCCAAACTGAAGTTTTGAAAAACTAACAGGCACAAGTCTTGGACCGAAAACAAAGCCTCAAGTCACATGTCAAGGAAATATGCAACTCATTGATACAAAACTATAACTAGACTGGTATAATAGGTGGGAGAGTAAAATTGTGATGCTTTTCCCTTTATCTTAAAAGTTGTTCAATCTAAACATAACAGATGTAAAAGAAAATAATAGAGAAGCTGAGGGTTTTCTTTCCTATATTTTCTACTTCTGGTTGGAGGTAGAAGAAATGTTGCAGGGCAAGACGGTACAGTTACCAAAGGCAACTATTTTTAAGTCTAAACCTTATTTGTGTGATTCTGGTACTACTTTCCAAGCATTAAAGTACAACAATGAGCAAGCTTATGCTCTACCCACCAGGTTACAACACTAAAAGCCATCAGATGAATAAGGTTCATTTGTCATCAACCACGCCTGAAAAAAGAAAATAAATCAACAGTAGCTGTAGCAAACTCTAAAACATGTATGCTATGTTTCAGGTATAGATTCCTCACCAACATCTTGAGAACTAACAATACTGAGTTATTAACTACAAAATCAAATTGAAGCATGGTAGCTATAAAGATTAGACTGCAGAAAACGAACCTTTTCTGGGTCATCTATACCTTCCGCACTATGCGAGAAAGCTGTATTTAGCATACCCAGGCGCTGTGAAAATTGATCGAACTCAAACTTCAAGCGACCTAGTTCTTGTTGCAGGATGCTGTTACGACTTCTTTCCAGCTTGACTACTTCTTTGGCATGCTTCTTTTTCATTTTCTCAAACTTAAGTTGTTTCTTCAAATCTTTCACTTTCGCACTTTCAGCACCCATATCTTTTCCAAGTTCAACAGCAGATGCCTCAATCAATTTTCTAGAGGATAACTCCTCAATCTTTTTCTTAGCTTCGTCTAACTGTGTAAACAGATGATCAGCACGAGATTTCTCTGCCATAGCCTCCTTCCAATTCACTTCCGCAAGCTTTTTCTGCTTTTCAGCTTTCACCATCTCAGACTCTGCCCTTTTTTTCTCCTTGATTGCCTTCTGTTTTTCAGTTTCATACCTTTTATACGCTTCCCCAAAATTTGGAAGATCCATTACCTTTCTATTATTATCAGGTTGGCTGCCAGGAGCCTCGTGCAATTCTCTTGAACACCTAAGTTCATTTATCTCTTTCTGTAACTCATCAATCCTTTTCCTACTCTCTACCAATTCCAGAGACAAACAATCGGCACGACTTTTTTCTTCTATACTCTTCTTCCTATTCACTTCTGCAAACTTATTTTGCTCCTCTGCTTTCGCCACCGCTGAATTTGCACATTCTCTCTCCTTGACCACCTTCTGTTTTTCTGCTTCAAGCTTTTTGTTTGCCTCAACAAGCTTCAATGTTTCAGAGGCCAAATTAGAACTTGCTTTATGCACTTCTTTCTTCAATACCTCCAACTGAAGCCCATAATTATCAGCCTTCTCTTTTTCAGTATTGGCGCGCTTCCTTTCTTCATCAGCCTTACTTTTTTCAGCTTTAGCAGCTTTACGTGCTTCGCAAGCCTTTTTCTTCTCCACTTCTGCATTCTTACTTTCTGACTCTGCCTTTTTCTTCTCTCTCTCAATTAGGTCTTTGAGACGATTAATTTCCTTTTCGCAGTCAGACACTTGAGCTTTAAGAAGGTTTACTTCATTTCTATCTTGAGCATCTGCATTTCCTCCCTGCTTTAGAGAATAAATCTTAGATTTCAACCCAGAAATTTCATTCTCCAAAGACATCCTAATGGAAGATTCTTTCTCTTTCTCCTTTTTCTCAATATCTGCTCGAGTTTGCTCTTTCTCACATGCTGCAAGAAAACGAGATTTGTCACTTAGAGAAGTTATAAGACACTCCCACAGAGAAAAAACAAATATGCACTAACCTACAATAACATATCAACTGGAGAGCTTCAGTGAAGCATTTCATGAAAATTTTACTTTACTCTTGGCCATCTTGGCCTTTCCATTTGTAAGTATGCTACTGCATGACAACGGATTTGTGTGGCCTTGTTTTGCATCTCATTCATGTTTAACATGAAACACATAAGTCTTATAGGTAAACTAATAATAACCCTAAAGGTACTCAGAAAACAAAAAACATTGTACTCAGAAAACAAAAAGGTACTCAATTTACAACCACTCGAGAAGGAGCTTCAGACATGGGTCTTGTTATCTAATCCACAATCCAAGTGAATCGGGTGAAGCAATGATTATCATTTCAACAGCTTACCCAATAATACTGAATTTTTAATGTCTGAAAGATACTTCAAAAATTACCTTCCTTAAGGAGGTCCACAGCTGCCCGCAGAGCAATTCGTCCCTTTTCAATCTTCGAGTACTTCTTTTTCCACTGCATAAAAAATCATAAAACTAGGTGAACATTGAAATCGAATACCACTTGCACATATTCATATAAATTCCCAGGAAAACGAAAATCAAAATTCGAAACCCTTACCTTAGCACAACATGAATTGACCACCTCGAGATTCACTGGCACGTCTGCTGCCATTGCTACCAGTCGGAAAAGTAAACAAAATTTTAAAATGAGAGGGAAAAAGTTAACGTGTTCCTTAGTAACACGGAGAGAGAGAGAGAGAGAGAGAGAGAGAGAGAGAGAGAGAGAGAGAGAGAGAGAGAGAGAGAAGAGTAGTACCAGATTTATTGCCGTGGGACGAAGGCGCTGAAGAAGTCCATTAACAAAGCAGCAAACCCTAAAGCCCCAAAATTCTGATTAATAGCTAAACCCAAAGAGAGCGCGAATCGAAGAAGAAGAGAACCCAACCGCCTATGTTAATATTACAACTGAACTGAGAACTGGCCGCGAGAAGAACCCTAATGATTTGGGTCGGAAGACCCGATTTCCAATCGGATCCTTAAACCCCCCAGATTTGGGTTTATTTTGGACTTTTTGGATCAGACTTCATTCTCGACCCAAGTTAGATCGGAATGGATTTCATACCAGAACAGCTAACCAATTCAATATGGGCTGAGATTAAATTCTCATCTAGGCCCAGTTTGATACATCTTCTTTTCTTTTCTTTTCTTTTCTTTTTTTTAACACAGAAGATTTTCGAGGGGGTAGCTTCTACAATGAGGATTTTAGAGTGAGAAACTTATTTGAGGGGTTCAATCCCACCATCAAACCATTTGAAATGTTTAAGTTCATTGATTTCCTTACATTTGTTGATAATGGAATTGAACCCCTCAAATAAACTCCTCACTCTAAACTCATCATTCTAACCTTTCCGTATTTGAGGGAGGAGGATTCATTCAAACACAGTAACTCAAGTGCATGGATAACTTCTTTTAACCATTCCTTTGCAACACTTTGTTTTTTTGTATAGAATGATTTGGCATATGCATATTACGGTTATGTTAGAATAAATATATACATGTTTACAACATAATAACAAACCCAGTCAAGGATGCCCTCTTATGAAATAAGCTTTTGAGTGTGACTGTCACATGACCATGTGTGTTTACCGAACCATTCATGTTATAACACGTTTATTTATTTAGTATCATGTGGTCTACTAATATTATAACGTAGGGACTAATAACATTAACATTCTCGACGCTATAAAAAAAAAAAAAAGATACAAGATTCATACTAGGGAATTGACATGATGCAAGAAAACTTAAAGGCTAAGGCAATATAGACAACTAGGAGAAGTCTGCTCCCATAAACAACCAACGAATCCAAGGACAGTCAACGTTGTTAATTTATACATTACAGCACCACAAAAAATTGACACCTTCATCCATGACATACCACCCACAAGCATAAATAATTTATGCGTACAACAAATTTAGGAGACAGCAAAAATAAAGAATATTAATGTTGAATTCCCTTTCACTTGCTTTTCCTAACCAATGCCACCTGCTAACCCTTGCAAAATTATCTGTCCTTTTTGGCTGCTTTTGATTGAGGAAGTGTTCCAAACACCCTGTCCCATATACTTGAAGTTATTCCAAAGCCTTTATCTTGGATCCTGAAGTGATGATTCAAGTGGTATTTCTGCAAAAACAAGCAAACATCAGCTCATTCTTGTTGGCATTCACCAATTCCCGTAAAACAGAAATTTTTCTGCTGTTCTTTCTGATGCTCTACTTTACAAGATTTATAGTTCCTGATCTGGACTACAAAGAAAACGTAGTTTTGGGTCCAATAGGTAAAATATCCTGCAAGCATGAAACCTGTACTGATATTTACCTTCAGGTTTCGGGGTACATCACTTGATGGCTGACCATGATGGAGATAGTAATGGGTACAATCATACATCACATAACCCAATAAACCACCTCCAAACAAAGCAGGAGTGACAGAAGGAACGGAAATCAGCTTCACCAAGTTCCAGAACTGGCAACAATTGACCAAAGAGTTACAACTGGTAATGATTTTGTTTTCTTACAAAAATGACTGGAAAGGACAATTCTACAATCACACAACAAAGATTAATACCTAGACAAATTTAAATCATAGTAATAATAATAATGTCCAAGTAAACCTCCCGGTCACAGTAAAGTAATCTTAATACTGAGAACAGTAACTGAGCTATCCTATCTAATCAAATTCAAGGCAATGTATCATGGATGTACGACGTGTAATTGTGTTTTCCATTAGAAAAATAATGAATTTGACAGCTCAAAATCAGTAACCATAGCCACCAGTGTATTCTTAAGAAAAACATAGTGACCACGTGGCAAGACAATAAGTGATATGAAAGAAAAGACATACTGGAACACATAAAACAGCTGTCGCAGTAGGAGGGAAAACAAGTCGCAGGCCATCCATTGGGTGCTTATGGTGGCAGCCATGAAGAAGATAATGTACAGTGTTCCCCCTGAACAATCTCAACAAAACTAGCGCATTAATCTCGAAGATTTTCCAAGTATGCGTATAAGTGAACAAATACATAAACACGGAGAGGGAGAGATATGATAAAGATAGATACAGAGAGAGAGAGAGAGAGAGAGAGAGAGAGAGAGAGAGATACAAGAAACACACCAGTAGCTCTTTGTTTCAATGTGGAAAAGAAAGCGGTGCAACGTGTATTCAAGCAATGTCCACACGAAAATGCCAGCGAAAACCATCAGAGCTATTTCAGGAAAACCATGGCCCATCCGTACAGACATGGAGATAGAATAGAACACGACTGGCAGCCATATGACAGGAACTGCCCACCACACTGTGCGGGTCAAGAACTATTTCAAGTAGTACAAATGAGTCAGAACTGGAGCTCCAAATTCTCAAGAAAAAAAATCTAGATGCATGCGCAACCATATCCGTAATATGAACAAAAGGAGCAGGAAGTACCTCCCAAAATTCATTTTCAAAAAATCGAGGGCCTTCCTTGCAAACAATTGGCTGGTGAACCCACTCCTGGTATGCTTCTCCAAGATGGCCAACCTGTGAAAAATTGTCAAAGGGTGAAATTTACAGTAAAACCAATTACAACACATCAAATACAATAAATTGAGCAGGTAGAGGTAGAGCACTCTGCTCAAAGTTTAATGAAAGTGGAAAAAGTAATTCTAAAACTAAAATGCAATGCTTGTTCTGAACTACCAAAAAAGGAAAATGAGGAGCCAATTAAAGTGGTAAGGAAGTGCCAAACAAGTACTTTAGAGTGAAACAAAGTTATTGAAATTCTTCAGGACAGTTAAGAAAGTTTTTCTATAAACTGGGCTATTGTTTAACAAATGTCTTTTTACTTATTCTTCTTTACACACAATCCGCTATTGCAGAAACCTAGAAAGATGGTGCTGTCAAAATCTATGAGCCCCGAGATCAAACGTGAAATATATATGTGACAATGTAGTCATTTAAGTCCATCAAATGCAGTGACCCAATGCATATAATCGACTCCCATGAAAGGATAGATAAAATAAAATGAAACATTTGACAATGTAACCTTACCTGGAATACGAGGGCTTTATTCAAATCAACTTTGAAGTCCTGCGCAACCATCTTCTCACGTACAACACTGCTGGAGAAACATGCACATAAAAGATAGATTAGATAAGGAACAACTTTTATTTTACATCTGGAATTTGGAAAATGTCAAGGATTACATAGAATGACTCTTATAATATTAACCCACTCCAACTTCTTCTCAATCATTCTGTAAAGTTTTCTGATGCAGATCTATTGGGGATAAGAACCAAAAGGATCTAAGGACACAGTTGAGATAAGGATTCAGAAATTACAAAGAAGAACTTTGTAACATGTGATAACTTAGTATCTAAAAATAATGTCAGTAATTGACCTAAAGTTCAAGTTTTCTTTGTTTGGGAACCTCCTAGCACTGGCTACTGTAAACTCAATGTTGATGGATCTAGGCGTATGGCCTCTGGCTTAGTCTTATGGACTGACAAGGACAATTTAGAATAAAGTTTTCTTACACCTCAAATAACCGACCCTGATTGAAAACTAGTACCTGTCTAAAGGCCACAAGTATTTGTTTCCAAATTATCAAAAGTGAAAATTATGAAGGTGAAGCAGTTACCAGCACCCCAAGCAAAATTGGATTTCAGTAGTGAATTCAACACATTAAATGACCATGACACGTGATAGTTACACTTTTAAGCTTAAAACTCATTTCTAAGACTCACATTTTCAACAAATCAATTTTAACATGCATCAATGAGGGAAAAAAAATTTGAAAATTCTTGAGAAAAAAGCGTCCTTCCAGTTTCAAAGCCAGCCACGTTATTCATAACATAATTCAGAAAGAAAATTTCCCCTAAAATGCCTCAAATGAAACTAATTAATTCATAAAGATCCAATTTTTTCTTGTTCTTCTTTTCAATGAATCAAAAAAAGTACAAGGGCTGAAAAACGCCCAGATAATCTCTCTCTAAAAATTCCCATAGAACACAGTCTCAAGACTGATGCTTAAGTCTCAAAACTCATGCTTCTTCCCCTCAACCCCATAATTTAGCATTAGCATCATGAATTCAAAAGCCACACTGTTGAATAAAAAGAACCCCACAATGCACGTACCAGACTCACTTCCAAAACCCACAAATCAAACCCGAAAAGCCACAATCTTCCAAAGAAAAACACGAAAAAACAACAAGATCTACAAATTGCACAAAAATCACTGAAATCAGAAGAGGGAGCCAATAGATAACCTCTTAAGAAACGCGGGTCGGATCCAATGGAAGAGAACAACAGAATACGAATACCCTAGTTCCTCTCACTCTTTCGTTCGCCACGAACCACCAGCACCACCACTAGAACAAGTTTCAGCGTTTAGGGTCAAGTGGTGCAGTGGCAGAGGGAATTTGAGTCTCTTTTTCTCTCTCCGTGTTTGTGGAAAAATCAAGTCGAACTGGTAAAGATTTAAGAGACGGGACGATCTGGGCCGTCGGTTTTGTATGGGCATCAAAGAATCAAGCCAGCGATCCTTACGTTGGATTCCAAGTCTCTAACGGTGGCCAGTCTGGAACTTTTCAAGTTCTTTAATTTTTTCTTTAAGAAGTTTAATTAGAATTAGAATTAGAATTACAGCTTGGGCCTGGCAGTTGGGCTAACCTGGCATGTAGAAGCTCAGAGGGTAATGGTTAGGTGTGAGTTTGTTTTTGTCAATGGATCTGAGAAGACTATTGGGTCAAACGATTTGCGGGTCCCATTTGGTCAACTTTGTTAATTATGGAGATTTGGTTGGGCCTTTTGGGCACATCAGATTTTTTTTTTTTTTTTTTTTTTTAAATCAGTGATATTTTTGTTTGGGTTCCTCAAGTGCCAGTCAGCGCCAGCAGTTTTATCAAGTTTTGGCAAACCATTTTTCTCTCCTCCTCACCCAACTGTGACAGATTCTTTTTTCTCAACGTCATTTTGAACACAGACAGAAAAAAAAATAAAAATAAATAAAACAATTAAAATTCTACAAATTGTATTGTTTTCCATACAGTGCGTTTGGATAAGGAAATTTAAAAGTACAAAGGATTTCATAAATGACGGAATTTAAAATGACGAAAATTAATGTTTTAGAATTTGTAAAGTTTCTTGTTTGGGTGGCTGATTTAAAACACGGAATTTAACCTTTATTTGTAAAGTTATCTTTTTTTTAAACTCAATCTCTCTTGGGATTTAGAAATGACGACTTTTAGATAGAATTTAAACTTGGGATTTATGATATCCAAATTCCATGTTTTTTTTCCACGCGGAATTTTTAAATTTCTATGTTTTTTTATCCAAACATCGAAATTGGTTCGTGTCAATTTAGAAATTCTGAGTTTTGTAAAAGAAATCAAAAAATGGTTAGGAAATGTGGTACCCTTCTACCAATTAATAGAATCTGTATTTTAATTAAAAGAATAAAATTGAGAGACTTTTAATTGTATTAACTCATAAAATTAAGAGACTATGTCTACACAAATCATTTCTATGTAATTATCACATTAAGACATATATACGTAAAATCTATAACATATTATCGTTCATCCATATTATAACAGATGTCGTAAACCATATATGTTTCAAGAAAGTTAAGGGAAACAAAATGAGAAACAAAAGATACAACTAGCCAGCAAGGCTTGATTGCTACTTATTAAAATAGTAGCAAGAAAATCAATGTGATGTGATACAGCCAATAAAAGGCTTAAATTAAGGTACGTAGCAAGGAAATCCATGTGACTATTATGTGAGCCATGTTCTGGATCGGCAGTTTTTCCTTGGTGGAAGGAAGTGTTCCAAAAACAGTGTACCATAAGGAGGATGTGACCCCAAATCCCTTACTTTGAATTCTGAAGTGATGGTTCAAGTCTGTCAATCAAAAACATAAGTGTTTATCAGGGCATAGAAATGCAGATAATCCTGTCAAATAGATGATAGATTGGCAGAAGGGAGAAGAAGAGAGGATCGAAAAATATAATAAAACTGTCTCCGAAAGTTGTTACCTTCAGAATTTTGTCAAATAATACACGTACATTTTATTTGTATTTGTTTTGTTCCGTATCTTACTACCGATGATATAAAGAGAAAACAAAGGTAATATAGTTGGTATCCAAATCAAATTCACTTTTAGCAGTTGCCACTGCCAGCCATCAAATTTGATTCCACCACCCATACCATATGCCTGAGGAGCTCCCTGCATCAACATGGAGATGTTCATATGAAATTAAATAATATTCTTGAAAGAAAATTAATTTGGAGTTGTTATCCTTGTTACTTGTGTTCATTTAAATATTTTTGATACTTTCTTTTGTATTTCTTTCTCTCTTTTTTTAATCTAGGAGGATTTGACATTTCTTTTTGGTCAAAGTACGTGTATAGTCCCTGTAGTTTTCACAAAGTTCAACTTTAATCATGTATTTTCAATTGCATGGGATTTGTTGTTTGTAGTTTGGAAATTGTTCTAATTCAAGAACATCCGTTAACTTCCGTTAATATCTTGTATAAGAGGATCACGTGAACAACACATATGGGAGAACCAAACTTATGGATTTCATATAAGATTAAGGGTGTCAAATGGAAAAGGAAATCGTTTTTGGACACCATTTAAAGCTTCTCATATTCCATTCACAATAGCATTCAAAACAAAAAAACAAAAAAACATTTTGGTTATGCCAAGCAGGCGACTGCTTGTCTTATATGTTTGCTTTACAGTTGAGACAATTGGCTGGAGAGAATTGAACTTTGGAGGGCAAAATCAAAGATCTAGATTGGAATGTTAGTTGCATTGCATCATTTGCTTCTATATATCAACTACATATAAATAGGAAGCTTTCTGCTGCTTTCTTTCACAGCTTTTTTTACTCTTAATTTCAGGCTGATCTCATCAACATGTTGGTTTCCAACATCTTCTTTATCTTCCACTTGATCTTCTTCGTTTTCGTTCCTAATTAAACGGAAATGAAAATGGCAAGAATATATGAAAATGGAAAATTTGGTAACTATATGCCATGTTCACCACCAACATTAGCTTTGAGTCTTTGACAATCTGATGAGAAATCTGGCTCATTGAGAAAGTTCTTCAATGTGGAAAACTGTGGCGCTATATCAAAGTTTACTAAAATGGCTTCCAAGAGCACAAGGATATGTAAAAAATTTGGCAGGCCACACAAATTGTTAGTGTTTTGCTGTTCAACTTGGATTTTGGTGTATAGTTCTGTTTAGAGAGAAAAAAAGAAAAATGAAGAATGCTGTTGAATAACTGCTCTGCTTGCTCAAGATCTGTGAGCAAGGCTTTAGTATATTCTCTACGTAAGTAAAAAATGAGCTCACACGGCATGTACTACATGACCGTTAGCTCTGAGCTGGATTCACACAAGCATCAGTGAATCTCAGCCATCCATCTGTCTTAATTCTAGCTCTTGGCTATTTTAGTTTTTACATGTTTGAAGCCTTACACTTGTCATCTTCTAGGACTAAGTGAATACACAATTAATACTCTAGGCTTAAAAGAAAATCAGGCTCACTACTTACAATTCTACACTCCCCTTTAAATTTTGAGCTGATTTCACACCAAGTTTGTCTTTGAGATAGCAGAATCGATCTTTAGCTAATGACTTTGTGAAGATATCTGCCAGCTGCTCATTTGTAGGACAGTAAATCAAGTTAATGATTCCTTCTTGCAAGGCATCCTTGATGAAATGATACCTTCGATCAATGTGCTTATTTTTCTGGTGAAACACAGGGTTCTTTGTGATAGCAATAGTAGCTGTATTGTCACAATGTAGTGGGGTAGCTTCAGCCTGAAATTCACCAAAGTCTTCCAAAACAAATCTGAGCCAAATTGCCTGTGCAGTTACTTCTGAAGCACTGATGTATTCTGCCTCTGCAGTAGAAAGGGCAACACAGTTTTGTTTGACTGATGCCCAAGCAAAAACACCACTGCCAAAAGAGAAAGCATACCCTGAAGTGCTCTTACTGTCATCCACTGAGCCACTCCAGTCACTATCACAGTAGCCAATTAACATTGCATTCCTTCCTTTCACATACTCCATCCCATAATCAAGTGTCCCTTGAATATACCTGAGAACTCTTTTAGCAGTCCCATAATGCTTATTAGTAGGACAATGCATAAATCTAGCAAGTAGACTAGATGCATACATTATATCGGGTCTTGTAGCTGTGAGGTATAGCAAGCTTCCCACAATCTTCCTATATTGCTTTTCATTTGCTGGACCACTTCCATCTTCTTTGCTTAACTTCTCAGTTGTAACCAAAGGTATGGAGACAGGTTTGCATTCACGTAGGCCAAATTTGCTCCACAAAGATGCTGCATATTTCTTTTGGTGAAGAAAAATGCTAGTGTGAGTTTGAATGACTCCCATTCCTAAAAAATGATGCAAGAGCCCCAAGTCTGTCATTTCATATTTCACCATCATGTCTTGCTTGAACTCCTCTAACATTGATTGACAACTCCCTGTATAAACAATGTCATCTACATAGATGGACACTATTAGAATTTCTGCCTCTCCTCTAGTTTTGGTATAGAGAGTGGCCTCACTTGGACTTTTGGCAAAACCATATTGAGCAAAGTAGGTGTCAATCTCACAGTACCAAGCTCTTGGTGCCTGTTTTAGGCCATAGAGAGCTTTATGAAGCTTGTACACCTTATCTTCACTCCCCTTGACCACAAAACCATCCGGTTGATCTACATACACCTCATCTTCCAAAACACCATTTAGGAAGGCAGATTTGACATCTAGTTGATACAATTTCCAGTTCTTTTGAGCTGCCAATGCAACTAATGTGCGGATTGTATCAAGTCTAGCCACTGGTGCAAAGGTCTCATTGTAATCGACACCTGGTTTCTGAGCATAACCTTTGGCAACCAGCAATGCCTTGTTCTTCTGTACTGAACCATCAAGGTTTAGCTTGGTTTTGAACACCCACTTAACTCCAATTATAGGTTTATCGGTTGGTCTGTCCACCAGCTCCCATGTTGCATTTTTCTCAATCATTGAAAGTTCATCATTCATTGCTTTCATCCAAGATTCATCTTTAGCAGCGTCATCAAATTTTTCTGGTTCCATAATACAAAGATTGCATTGAGCTAGAACATCATCCAGATTTCTCCATTTTAATGGAGTGTGATCAAAAGCTTGAGTATTTCTCATGCTGCTGCTTATATCACTTGTTCTTGGTGATTGAAAGTGATCATGACCTCTAGAAGGTGTCACTTGAGATGAATCATTAGACAATCATATTGTTCTTCATGATTGATCACACTTCCTTGTTCATCAGACATTTGTTTCCAAACCCAAGCTGCATTCTCATCAAACACAACATCCCTTGAGAGTAAAATCTTCTTAGTAGCAGGATCATACACTCTATAACCTTTTTCACAGATTGCATATCCCACAAAAATACCCTTGGTGCTTTTTGCATCTAACTTCTGCCTCACTTCAGTTGATATGTGTACATAACACACACAACCAAATATTTTGAGATGAGCCAGACCTGGTTTTCTCCCACTATATGCCTCAAATGGTGTTTTATCTCCAAGTGCCCTAGTAGGGCACCTATTTATCAAGTAGACAGCTGTATGCACAGCTTCTGCCCACAGATAGTAAGGCAATCCTTTCCCATGAAGCATTGCTTTTGCCATTTCCACCACAGTCCTATTTTTCCTCTCCACCACTCCATTTTGTTGTGGAGTATAGGCCATAGAGAGTTGTCTTTGAATCCCTTCAACTTCACATAACTTGTTGAATTCACAAGATGTGAACTCTCCTCCCCTGTCACTTCTCAAACACTTCACCTTAAGACCACTTTGCAATTCAACCATGGACTTGAATTTTCGAAAACAATTTAGTGCATCAGATTTGTATATGAGAAAATAGACCCAAACCATTCTTGTACAGTCATCTATAAGGAGCATGAAATACTTGTTGCCAGCAATGGATTCATTTTGCATGGGTCCACACAAATCCACATGAACTAGCTCAAGAGGATTGCTTGCTCTCCATGCTTGGTTCTTTGGAAACCATTCTCGATGCTGCTTTCCAAACTGACATCCATCACAGACTCCATCAACCTTTTCCATGAATGGCAGTCCATGCACCATATTCTTCTCTTTAAGTTGACTTAGTCCTTTTAGGTGCAGATGACCCAACCTTTTGTGCCATGTCCAAGTAGAGTTAGACACACTTGCCTTTAGTGCAATATGATCATTAGGTAATAGTGCCAAAGGGTAACACCTATTCCTTTTCATCTCTACTTTGATTACAAGACATTCTAGTGAAGGACCTTCAAAGATGCTGCACAATTTTCCTCCAAATACTAGGTAGTAACCGTGTTCATCCATTTGGCCTACACTTAGTAAATTCTCTTTCAATCCGGGAAGATACATCACTTCCTTGATATACTTTCTGCCTTTGGTAGTATCAATTGCCAATGTGCCCATTCCAGCTACATTCACAAGCTCACCATTTGGCATTTGCACCTTGCCTACCACATTTGTTCTAATATCTATTAGCAAACTCCCATTCCCAATCATGTGGTTGCTACACCCACTGTCTATATACCATTCTCCAGTAACATTTGTGGCAGCAATAGTACTGTTGGCATAGAATAGGTTTCCAGTCACTTCCATTTGATTTGCACAGTTTGCTTTCTGCACATTCTTGCCTGCAGTACACTCCCTAGCCAAATGTCCAAATTTATCACAATTGTAACACTTAGGCTTTCCCTTGTATCTGCATTCTCCAAAATGAAATTTAGAACATACTTTGCACTGTGGTTTTGAACCTTCTTGACCCACTGTTGATGATGAGTTCTGTGCAAAATTGGTGTGCTGAGGCTTGGAGTTTGATTCCCATGGTTTGCCTTTTGGACTCCAATTTTTTTGAGACTTAGATTGACCAGATTGATATCCTCCCTTGTTCTGGCTTTTGGGATTCACAGAAAAATAGGCAAATGCCTTCTCATCCGTATCAATATTATGCAGCTCAAATCGTTGCTCTTGACTCTTTAGAATGGCAATGACTTCCTATAGATCTACTGTTTCCAGACTTTTTGTATTCTCAATCACCAGAGAAATAGGATCATAAACCTTATTTAAGCTAATTAGAACCTTCTAAACGAGCCTTTCATTAGATAGAGATTCACCATATGTTTTCATTTGATTAATCAGCTCATTCAAATGGGTAAGATATGCAGACAGAGATTCATTTTCATGCATCCTAGTATACTCAAACTCACGTCTAAGGTTTTGAAGCTTGACTGACCTGACATGGTCACCACCATGATATTCTCCATATAGCAGATTCCATGCCATTTTAGCTGAATCAGCATTAGCAATGCGAGGGAAGATCTGATCAGAGACTGAGTTCTGAATAATCCCCAGAGCTTTTGCATCCTTCATAAGAATCGCAGCCATCTTCTCATCATCTTCCTCTGTAGATGTTTCCTCAGCTGCCTTCTTCTTCTTCGATTCTGGAATCGTAATTCCTTTCTCCACCAGAGCCCACAACCCATATGACTTGAAGATGGTTATCATTTTGATTCTCCATAACTCATAGTTCTCACCGGAGAAGATCGGAGTTCTTACTTCTGAGCCTCCAGATCCAGACATTGCTAATCTCAGATAACCACAACCAACTTGTTTCAGATATCAAATGAGCTCCAATCGATTGCCACGAGCTTGAGTGAGCACCGATTTAGCTTGATTTCACATATTTGAAAAACGCCCAGATTCAATCGATCCAACTTGGCTCTGAGACCATGTTAGTGTTTTGCTGTTCAACCTGGATTTTGGTGTATAGTTCTGTTTAGAGAGAAAAAAAAAATGAAGAATGCTGTTGAATAAATGCTCTGCTTGCTCACAAGATCTGTGAGCAAGGCTTTTGTATATTCTCTATGTAAGTGAAAAATGAGCTCACACGGCATGTACTACATGACCGTTAGCTCTGAGCTGGATTCACACAAGCATCAGTGAATCTCAGCCATCCATCTATCTTAATTCTAGCTCTTGGCTATTTTAGTTTTTACATGTTTGAAGCCTTACACTTGTCATCTTCTAGGACTAAGTGAATACACAATTAACACTCTAGGCTTAAAAGAAAATCAGGCTCACTACTTACAATTCTACAGAAATCAGTTGTGGATGAGTTGCAACAAATAGTTAGGACATTTATATTTTTGTAAGTGAGACAAGGGCACTGTTTAAGTTTCCTTTATAGAGTACCAGAAAATGTGGTTTTCGATTAGCATAAATTATATAAAATAGATTTTCTTCATCTTCTTCACAATACAATACCTCAGTTTAATCTCGGTCTCTTATTTCTGCATGATTTCTATGTATATGGTCCATTGAATTCAAGCTGGCAAAGCAAAATCCATGCAGTAAAAGTTTCACCTTTGATTTGCAGCATATATAGAACTGTAGAAGTTTGGTATGGCTTGTCCAATCTTTCAATTGTAGAACACAATATAATAATTGAATCACTAATTTTGAATCTGGAAAATAAGAAGAATTGGTTTTAATTTTAAAAAAATTGAGTTTTGTTTAATAATTTTGTATCCCAATAGACGGCCGGTCATGCTGATAAAACAGAAATCTTATTAGGTCAGATTTCTAACAAAATACCTTGTTCCTCATTTATATTGATCACCTTTGCAGCCTTACCTTCACATTTAACCATAAATTTTAGGGCTTTTTTTTTTTTTTTTAATATTTAAAATCCATAATGCAGACAGAAAACACACTATGTAAAAGTACCATAATGCAGACAGCATATCGTCCATATATCCATGAGGAATTGGTGGACCTTTGAACTTCTCATTCCAAGAAAATTTAATCATCATTTTCTTTATAGCCTCTAGTCACTGCACCATATGAAATAAATAATTCATGGTTTGAATTTGCCTTCGAAAGGAGTAGGCATTCATAGAGATGAAGATAAATTTGATTCCTTTACGATCATCCTTTTCACACTGTGACTTAGTCTTGGGGAGAAGCTGGCCAGAATCTGCAAGTGGACAGAGACATAAGGCAATATAACTTATAATCTCACCATTTATCATCGGCCTCTGCCGGAGCAGGGCATGTGCAAACAACTAAAAACATATGCCTTTTTAATTATTAGTTATTATTATATGGTTTCAGAATTTCTGTAAGCTGCTTCTGAATCCTACTTTTCTTGATATGGTTTTGTTATTGATTTTGAAAGTTTATTTTATTGTTACAAAATTAAATCGGACCGGTTAATTTAGCAGGATACTTTGTCTTGATATGTTTAACATATGCAGAATGAGTATTCACTCAAATCACAATGAAGGAACAATTCTTTGAACAATTTTTAGCTAAAGTGTACGTTCAAGAGACTTATCCAGTGTCCATAATGCCGGGCCGGCATAGCTTTTTCTATTATATATTTGTTCTTCATTCAGAATCAGAACCATAACCATCTTCTCTATAAATAACCAAGCTTCTACTTCAGTTGCTTCACATCTCTCTCCCTCTCTCTCAATCCTTTCCATCTCCCATCCCATAGAAGAAGGTGAAAAATTAAGATGGCAAACCAAATGTTGCTATTGACTACTTTGCTAGCCATGACGTGTGCTCTGGTCATTGCTTTTGAGCCTAGTCCTTTGCAAGATTTCTGCGTTGCTGACACTACTAGCTCAGGTTCATATCGAAATTACTGGTTTATGTATATAATTTGCATTTTGAAAAATATGTATGTTTCTTCTTCTTCCTACTTGATCGTACAATGACTTTAACTTTATGAGCTTGTGTTGTCAATTGAACTTGTGCATCACAGCAACAAGAGTGAATGGGCTACCTTGCTTGGACTCCAAGCTAGCACAGGCTGAGCATTTCTTCTTCAGTGGACTTCACATCCCAGGCAACACCTCAAACCCTGTTGGTGGGAAAGTCACCCCTGTCAATGTGGTTCAAATTCCAGGACTCAACACACTCGGCATCTCTCTGGCTCGCATCGACTATGCACCCTGGGGCGTTATCCCTCCCCACACTCATCCCCGTGCCACCGAGATTTTGACCGTCCTAGAAGGCAGCCTCTATGTTGGCTTTGTGACCTCAAACCCTGACAACAAGCTCATCTCAAAGGTCCTTTACAAGGGTGATGTGTTTGTGTTCCCTGTTGGGCTAGTTCACTTCCAGCAGAATGTTGGCAATGGAAATGCCATATCACTCTCTTCATTGAGCAGCCAAAACCCTGGAGTCAACACCATTGCTAATGCTGTTTTTGGAGCCAATCCTTCCATTCCAGGTGATGTTTTGGCCAAGTCTTTCCAGGTGGACAAGTCCGTAATTAGCAGTCTTCAGGCAAAGTTTTAGATGTTTTCCCTGGAAAATAGTTGCTCATATTTCATATTATCCCTCTGTTTATTCTTGTGAATTTGCATCTTGTGAGCTGGATTTGTAGAAGCAGAAGTGTGTATTAAGTCTCCATGAAATCGAATTATTTTGTATGAAATTCTTTGATATCAATTCATATCTGAATTCCCTGAAAATATGTCTAAGAAGCATTTGTTCATGACTTTTTAAAAGAAAAATATCTACCTGGATATTTTTTTAAAAATCAAGTAAAAGAAAAAACACCTTAAAATTGGGTTTTGGTTGAAATTTTCTGCCACAGTTTTCCAACGAACCCAACGCAACATAGACCCGGCAATCCGTGTGATACAAGACGCAGGGGAAAAGGAAAAATTTGTTAGCCTTGTATACTCCAGCTATAATTTCTTCAATCCAACTATAAACCTAGCATTTCATCTTCCAATTTTAGACAATAGATCAGCAAATTCTTAGGCTCACAATAAGTTGTTACTCACACTCATGGCCAGAGTTTTTTCCGCTCCCTTGAATAACAAATCATAAAAAAAATTGTTCTTTAATAATATTTCGCTTACAACCCACTAACCAAAGCATGAAACAAGCACATTTGTGTTAGGGGATTCACTTTACTTTCTGATGAAGGCAAGAATCTCTGCGCCCTGCATTTGTTTCTTAGCAGGACCTACCTGCATTTCTAACAACCCAAGAAGTGAGATTTCAGGACCAAAAAACAAGAAATAAGAGATGACTATGTGTGTATATAAACAGATACACTTGAATGTTTGTAAACTCAACAATGTCTATCAAGAGTCAGAAATTAGTGGCTGCAACTGGTTTTCATAACTTATGATATGAAGGCATTGTTTTATGGAATTTAATGGTTCATGCATTCACTAAGACATGGTCTTTAAACAATGTCTGGAGAGTTTCTTGGATCTTAAGAATGCATATAACAGATATGATGAGAGCATATGTTATAACTCTGTTACTCTAACCAGCATGCTAGGAAGTTAAACATACAAGATGGAACATCTCCTCAGTATATCATCTGCAGCATTGTCTGCTTTTGTATATGAGTTTCACCGGTGCAATTCCTGGATGCAGAGCACCTCTGAACACCACTGATAGCGTTAACGTTAACTTCATAGCCTCAGTTAGTGATAGCAACAACTTCTAGGCGAATAGTTTGTTGTGTGTGTGCGCGTATGTGTGCTTGTGTATTATCTACAATCTACAGCAGTGGGACAAGATAAATTTCTGGGAAGAGCACTAATCTACAAGTACGTGAAGTGTGGGAGTTTGGGGAATGAAAGTGAGGTTAATAGAGGCTGGCAATTACTTAATGAGATGGTGGGAAGTTACCCCATGCTTAATAGAGGCTGTACTGCAGAGCAGGGTTCTCATATCAGGAAATGTGTTGAGATTGAGAGTATAGGAACTGATGCTTTGTTCTTGAGTTCGTATGAATCCATGTCCTCTACTTTACACTTTCCAGAGTTTCGTCCAGATTCCATATACATCATTGATCATGGGTATACATTTGTGCTAATCTACTCCGGAAATGGGAACATTGCTGGTCAAAGCTTCAACCGCGGTACAGGGAGCGAATTACTTGGATTTTGCCCACTATGGTATGAGGAGATGGTTTCACTTTTCTTCTCTACTTTTCCATGTGATAAATTATTAAGCTCTATTCTCATTCCTCAAATGTTCGATTGGAACAGCAATTGTAATCTCATTTTGAGCTCTTTCATTTTGTTCTTATTTGGGAATTGAGATGGTATCATGGTAAGCATGCATGTACTGTCAGTCTCAATTTGTAGCACTTCATTGTCAAATAAAAATCAATCATCAAATTTAAGATTTGCCACAGGACCAATGGACACAGCAAAGTGGAGAAAAACATAAGAAGGGTGATTTCCTAATCCAGATTCCAGATAGAGAAAACACACTAAATAATGGCTATGCATACATCACATAGTTCATACATCTATCCATGAGGAATCGGAGGACCTTTGAACCTTACATTTCAAAAGAATTTGATCATCATTTTTTCTGTAGCCTGTAGCCACTGCACGATATGAAAAATAATAATTCATGGTTTGGATTTGGCTTTGAAAGGAGCAGGCATTCATAGAGATGAAGATAAATTTCATTACTTTACGTTCATCCTTTTCACACTGTGACCTAGTCTTGAGGAGAAGCTGGCCAGAATCTGCAAGTGGACAGAGACACAGGGCAATATAACTTATAATCTCACCATATATCAGCTTTTGCCGGAGCAGGGCATGTGCAAACAAACAAAAATAGATGCCTTATTATTATATGGTTTCAGAATTCTGTACGCTGCTTCTGAATCTTACTTTTCATGGTTTGTTATTGAGTTTGAAAGTTTATTTTATTATTACAAAATTAAATTGGACCCGGTTAATTTAGCAGGATACTTTGTCTGGATATGTTTAACATATGCAGAATTGAGTGAGTATTACTCAAATCACAAGGAATAGAAAATTAATGAAGGAACAATTCTTAGCTTAAGTGTACGTTCAGGAGACTTATCCAGTGTCTATAATGCAGGGCCGGCATAGCTTTGTCTATTATATCTTTGTTCTTCATTCAGAATCATAACCAAATTACTACTACCTTCTCTATAAGTAACCAAGTTTGTACTTCAATAGCTTCACATCTCTCTCCCTCTCTCTCAATCCTTTCCGTTTCTCATTTCCAAGAACTTCACTTAAAATCCCATCCCATAGAAGAAGGTGAAAAATTCAGATGGCAAACCAAATGTTGCTTTTGACTACTTTGCTAGCCGTGACATGTGCTCTGGTCATTGCTTTTGAGCCTAGTCCTTTACAAGATTTCTGCGTTGCTGACACTACTAGCTCAGGTTTGGATCGAAATTACCGGTTTATGTATGCTTTAATTTGCATTTTGAAAAATAAGTATCCTTCTTCTTCTTCCTACTTTATTTTACAATGACTTTAATTTTATGTGTTTGTGTTGTCAATTGAACTTGTGCATCGCAGCAACAAGAGTGAATGGGCTACCTTGCTTGGACTCCAAGCTAGCACAGGCTGAGCATTTCTTCTTCAGTGGACTTCACATCCCAGGCAACACCTCAAACCCTGTTGGTGGGAAAGTCACCCCTGTCAATGTGGTTCAAATTCCAGGACTCAACACACTCGGCATCTCTCTGGCTCGCATCGACTATGCACCCTGGGGCGTTATCCCTCCCCACACTCATCCCCGTGCCACCGAGATTTTGACCGTCCTAGAAGGCAGCCTCTATGTTGGCTTTGTGACCTCAAACCCTGACAACAAGCTCATCTCAAAGGTCCTTTACAAGGGTGATGTGTTTGTGTTCCCAGCTGGGCTAGTTCACTTCCAGCAGAATGTCGGCAATGGAAATGCCATATCACTCTCTTCATTGAGCAGCCAAAACCCTGGAGTCAACACCATTGCTAATGCTGTTTTTGGAGCAAATCCTTCCATTCCAGATGATGTTTTGGCCAAGTCTTTCCAGGTGGACAAGTCCGTAATTAGCAGTCTTCAGGCAAAGTTTTAGATGTTTTCCCTGGAAAATAGTTTCTCATATTTCATATTATCCCTCTGTTTATTCTTGTGAATTTGCATCTTGTGAGCTGGATTTGTAGAAGTAGAAGTGTGTATTAAAATCTCCATGAAATCGAATGGTTTTATGAAATTCTTTGATATCAATCTTGAAACATATCTGAATGCCCCTAAGTGAAAACATTTTCCGAGAAGCAATTTTTCATTAATTTTTATTTTAAGGAAAAAAAACTACCTAGACATTAAAAAAATAAAGTTTAAAAAAAAACCCCTGAATATTGGGTTTTCGTTGAAATTTTCTGCCACAGTTTTCCAACGAAGACAACGCAATAGACCTGGCAATCCGTGTGGTTCAAGGCGTTTGGACAGAAAAATTTGTTAGCCTTGTATTTGAAAACAGCAGTAATCCAACTACAAACCAGCAAATTCATAGGCTAACAAGAAGTTGTTACTTACTCACACACTCATGGCCAGAGTTTTCTTCCCTCCCTTGAATAACAAATAATAAATAAATTGTTCTTCTATATATTTCACTTACAACCCACATACCAACTCATGAAATAAGCACATTTGCGTTATGGAATCCATGAATAGAACTCTATAAATGTTTTCATTATTGTGTTTCCCTTTACTTCCTGATGAAGGCAAGAACCTTTGTGCCCTAGACCTGCCTGCATTTCTAACAACCTAAGAAGCGAGATTTTAGGACCAAAAAACAGCACATAAGAGATAGATATATGTGTTTGTGTGTGTATACACACACTTGAATGTTTTTAAACTCAACAATGTCTACCAAGTGTCAGAATTGAGTGGCTATAACTGGTTTTCATAACTTGCTTATGATTTGAAAGGCATTGTTTCATGGAATTTAATGGTTCATGCATTCACTAAGACAAGGTCTTTAAACAAGGTTTCGAGATTTTCTTGGATATTAAGAATGCATGTAACAGATATGATGAGAGCAGATGTTTTAACCCTGTTACTCTACCCCGCATGCTTGCATCCTCTGCTAGGAAGTTAAACCTGGACGATGGACCATCTCCTCAATATATCATCTACAACATTGTCTGTGTTTGTGTGTGCAATGACTGGATGCACAACACAACTGATAGCGTTAGCGTTAGCTTCATAGCTCAGTTGATGATATCAACAACTTCTAGGTGAATGTGTACGTGTGTGTGTAGTGCTCTACAAGTACCTGAAGCGTGGGAGTTCAGAGAAAGCAAAGTGAAGTCAATAGAAGCTGCAAATTGTTTAATGAGATGGTGGGAAGTTACTCCATGCTGTCTAGTTGATCTTCTGTGCACAGCAGGGTTCTCATATCAGGAAATGGAGTTCATAAGAGCATGCTTATCTTCCTTAGAAAAGACACACAGATTAATCTGATTGGGAAGTAGGTGGCAAAACAAAATAAAGAGGTCAGGTACTCAAACTCATTAAGCTCATGCCCTGTTATCAACTTCTGTGGAAAGGCAGCTCAATAAACTGAGAATTGCAGAAACAAGAATCATCAAAGAAATGCAGAAATCAGTCACCAATGTAGTGTTATCAAAAGAAAGGAATTGATGACAACATGGAAAGTGAGCAGCTAAATCAATATCTAAAGAATGGAATGAAAGACCACAGCAAATGGTACCAAATGAAAAGGTGGAGAATAGATCCAAGGTTTTTGAGAAGCTTCCAGATACTGGGTCCCTGTTATTTTATTGTTTTCTTTTAACCAATTAGATTACAATTGCCTTGACATAAAGCACAAAGAAGAATTTCCAAATACAACTGCAGAAATTAGAATAAAAGGTCGATACATTATTAAAAGCACTCAGTGATGAGTTTTGATAGGTAAATCCATTGTCAACATTCCTGTTCAATAGAAGATAATGATTGTGTGAATCCCGTGATTGTATTTGAAAAGGTGATCAACTATGAACGCGGTCGTCTTCTAGCATCATCATTTCTTTTTCTCACACTAACATTACTTAATTGCATTCAACTTTTCCAATCTTCTTCTAAAAGATTCCAACCCCAATCCTAATTAAAAGTTTCAATTTAGACTTCAGAAAATAAGAAAAAATGAGGATGATTTGAAAAAATTAAGCTTATTGAAGTTCCTCACCATCTGTATAACAAAGTCGCTCAATACTTTTGGAGCAACTTTTGAGGCAAACGAGTGTCTTTTGGCCAGTATTTTCTGCACCCCAGTCTACAGCAGAACAACAGATATAATGAAAAAATGATTTGGCTATCACAAATAAACGAAATCAATACAAGGAAACAAGAACTATGTACTATTGATTTGTATCTGTAACAATTTTACAGTTTTGAGTACAACACCTCAAGCTGGGTTTCCAACGAAAAGGTTGGAATTTCTATCACACTGAGCTTTCACATTCAGACTACAATTCGAGACTTGAATTCAAGAACCCTATATCTGAAGAAAAACAAGACATCACTATAACAACCACAGATATTCTAACTTGAGATTGGGACAGAACACCGGCATATTTTTACCGATCTCCTCAGGCTTCCAGCCAACTTCGGCATAAAGCAGCTAGTGATTGTAAGCATCAGGGCTACAATCCGACCTCCGAAAAGTCCAGCAAGAACAATTAGAAAGAGAACCAGATACCCTAAATTCCCTTCTCTTCCCTTCCTTTCAACAATCAAGGGTGTTTCTCCGCCAGCCAATGATCCTTCGCCAAGATCAGAAACTCCATTAAATCCTTGGATTTCACTTTTCTCTTCTGCAGAAAACACCGACATGTTTTCGCTTTCCTGTTCCTCTTGTTTCTCATCTTTATGGTTAAAATGTTCTTCACATCCCTCTAACTTATCATCTCCCATGTGACAAGAAACTTCACTGCTTAGGAGAGGCTCCAGCTCCGGTTCATTTTGCTTACACTTTCTGCGCAACTTCTTAGGCACAAATTTCTTGATAAGTTTTGATTTAATGTTAGAATTTTTGCCACCCTTGCTCTTCTTATCTGCTATAAATTCACCTCCATCTTCACCACTCTCCACTACCTTTATCTTCTTATAATCCTTACCAAGCAACTCAACCAAAGTTATTTCACCGACTGCTTTTTCTGCATCCACCACCGTCCTCTTCTCATAATCCATACCAAGCAACTCAACCAAAGTTTTATCACCAACATCTCTCTTATCCACGACCCTCTCCTTCTCATAATCTGCACCAAGTAAATCAATCAAAGGTTTGTCTCCACCAGTTTCATCAACACACACACTTCCCTTCTTGTTAGACTCAACAATCTGAATCTCTCCAATAGCAGAGTCTGAATCACTCGTAGCATCAACCAATTCAAACACAAAATCCCCAGTCTTTTCACATACAATCACCCCCTTCAAATCCTCACTCTCATGAAAACCATTCAGAAATAATAAAAATGAAGACGCCCTCTGAGCCATGTTTTGCAAGACAGGTTTCGCTTTCGAGCATGGTTTGAAGAAACAAGCCAAATGCTTACCCGCGTATTCAAGAAACAGAAGCAGAAAAGCAGACAATGTGACCCCAACAGCGAGCTTCTTGGTACTCAAAGCCAAAACCACCACCGCGAATATCTTCAACACCGCCAGCAAAACCGCTCTCCAATTCCCACCGACGCATTGCTCATCATCAACAATCCGATTCTCAACATGGGTCTCACCCAAAACCCGAAACTCACCAGCTTCAACACCGCGATCACCTTGCTTCCCAGCTCAAATTCTTGACCTTTGGTGAACTGGGTTGCACCAAAATCCCGAAATTGCCCGAACCCAGTTCACAATTCGCTGTGATCCGATCGCTGACCTGGTCAGCCGACGGGTTATTCTTCTTCCTGTTCTTGTTCTTTTTCGACGGCTTTTTCAAGTGATCGCGGTTCTTGACGAAGAGGTCGACGAGGGAGGTCGGAAAACCAGTCTGGACCACGAGTGAACCGCCCCGTTTCGGTGATTGGAGATCGGCGACGAATTGGGAAATTCGGTTCACCCGCATCTTCTTCCACGGAAGCGGCATGGTCAGTGAAAATTTGGGAAAAAAAAAAACAGAGCTTCAGAATTGGTTTCCAGAGGAAACTCAATTTCTTATTTAGATGTGAGGAAAAAAGGACTTTACTTTGGCTTTATTTTATAGCAGTTCGTCGTCCCCTGTTTCTGAAAAAGAATTGGACTTTAATATCAACAATTTAAAAATTAATAAAAAAATTCAGAAAAGGGTTTGCGAAAGTGAGAGGAAATTATGAGCAGAGTAGAGTGGTTGAAAGTTGAAAGGTTGAAACTTTGAACGCGGTGCGGCTTCTTATGGGTGGGGAAGAGAGAGAGAGAGAGAGAGAGACTTGGAAATTCCTTTTCTGTCTTTTCTGTTTCTGCGTTTAGGAAATTTTATTTTGTTTTGTTTTGTTTTCGTGGCTCTGTGGAAAATGGGATTGAATCTCTCAAATAATAAAATAGGAATGCTAGCAATTTTCTTTCTAATTTTCTTTTTTGAATTTTTTTTTAATAACAAGTGTTATTTTCTTTACACTTAAAACAATGTCATTAATGTATCACACAATTTAGTTTTTGTTTTTCAAGTTTACCCTTTTAAAATGTATTGGCTTTTATATTTCCTTCAATTTATTCAAATTTTGTTATAACTTCTTTAGCACATTGTTAAAAAATAAATAATTTAAAAACATTTAAAAACACGTCATATTTTTAAAAAATAAAAATAAAGTTTGTTTCATGACATTGTTATCATCTTTATTTTGTTTTTAACAAAACACGCATTCTCTTTGGAAAAATTAAAAATTAATACATTTAATAAAGGTAAACTTAGAAAACAAAAACTAGTTTGTGTGATGCATTAATGACATTGTTTTTAGTGTAAGGAAAGTGACACTTGTCATAAGAAGAAGGGAGAAGGTCCAAAAGAGAAGGTTAGAGAGAAGGTTGCTAGCACTTCCCATAATAAAAAGCTCTCGTTTAGTGACATTTCTGTTTTCGTTTTCATTTTTCAGTTCAAAATTTTGGTTTTTTGTTTTCCATTGGGTAAAAGAGAAGAGTGAGGATGGGATCAATAACAAAGAGAACTACAACAAACAGAACGGTTTCAAATTTGATTTTAGTTTTCATTGTAAAAATTATATGTATTTGTTATGTTGAATTGCAGTGAACCTTTAATTTAGTTATTTATTTTATCCTAACTTAAATTCTTAAAGTTCGATGATATACAAATGTTCGGTTTGGAACCTTCATATTTACAGCTAACATTCACTTTAATAAGCAAGTCCACTGGGCGGTTTGAATAAAAAGTCCCTTGTGGTGGTTTCTTCTGAGCAATGGTTAGATTGAAGTTCTCCATCACCCATTTTAATATATGTTCTCAATCAAATCCTAGTCCCAAAACCCGCTCCCCAACGTCACTTATGGTGCTTATTATTTTAATAAAGCATCTATTCCCGAAAAAAAAAAAAAAACTTCGGTCATGTTCTCTAAATTTGATTCTACATCATTTTTGACTGAGATTGATGCAAATCACCCAATTGTTCTTTGGAAAGATTCTTGTTCTTGTTTATTTGTTCGCTCTTATGCTCAGGTAGATCGCTAGAAATCATATTTTCCCCATATCTGTTATGGATGAGGTGATGGGTGTAGCCACAACGGCGCTTCTTTAGGTGGTGGTGGTGGTAGGGTTCGTCTAAGTGCATGGGTTGTTTTAGGGTATCTTGGGTTTATAGGTTTGTTTGGGCTTATGGCTAATTGTGGTGATATGGGTTAGTAGTCTTCATGTGGCTTTTGTCCCGTGTTAGTTTTGCTTTTAGCATATTAGTTTGGCGCCCTCTTGGAATGGGTATTTTAAATGTCTTGTTGATGTCTTTGATTATATTGTTGAAGTTTATCTAATAAGGTTTCTATTTGAATTTTTTTTTTAATTTTAAAAAGGACACATATTAACCTAAGATTTAGTTTTAGAGTACTGGGAGGGCATGGATCTTAACTTTTTTTTTTTTTTTAATACATCTCAACTTCAAAATATTAAATGAATTGAAATAGTACTTGAATTAGCTAAAGAAAAGTATCTCTTGAAATCTCCCGTTGGCCAAGTGGCTAACAAGTGTAATTTGTAAATATCCCATCCCATTGAACTTCCTGCTTATTTTATTATTGTTATTTGTTTTGCTATCCAAGAATGATCGACCTAACCATTGTCCAATACGCAATTCCCATCTGGTGCTTAAAATGATAAGAGCCCCAAAATTATAGAAAACCCTTTGATTGGTTGTTTGTTTAGATAAGAATTTGCTTACTTTTTCTAAAACAAAAATAAATTATTAACAACAAAAAAAAAAGTCATCACATCATATAAAACTGCCATGTGTAGGAACAAATTTCACCCCCAAAAAAAGCCTATTTTATCACCTTTCAGCCTTTCTCATATGTCCCCCACTCCACACTGAACACCACTTGATAACATTGTTGGACTAGGCTAAGATATTTCTTAGATGGGACCCAATTACCATGTTGTGATTAGAGACATTTAGAATCCAATGGTAGCCATGCTTTTGTCACACAAAGATAAACAATAAAAAGAAAAGGGACTAAAGTGATAATGGCCAATAGGGTTTAGTTCAATAAAATAAAAAGTCATCAATTTACAGAAAAGAGGTCTCAAGTTCGAACTCTTTACATCTTAGTTGTATGTCTGTGTGTAAAAAATCTCACTTTCCTTTAGTTTAAAGTATCACTTGTACTAAAAAAGACTAAAATGAAAATTGAAAAAAAAAAAATTGAAACCTGGTCAATAATTAATCGTATAGATTCCATGCATTATTTACTAAAATAATGTAGTTTGTTACCATCAACTAAAGTATGACTATGATGGTTAGAAAACAAAACAAAAAATAAAAAGGGTATGTGGTTAGTGTGCATGTATATTCTTATGGTTTTTCACATAAAGCCCTCTTTCTGAAAAAGGGTTGATATTTCCTTGCACCAAAAAAAGCAAAAACAGCTCAATTGGTCTTTAGCCTGTGATCGTGTAAAATGGGAAAATCTTACAAGTTTTGGTGGGATTCTAACTTTATCAAGTGCGTATTTGTTTATGCGTTTTGCATTAAACAACAGATTAAATTTCCAAGTTGGGGTTTTCTCATTGAACTTATGTGAAACGTGTGCTTAATTACCCGTTCAAAAATTTACACAAGGGAGAGCTTTGAGAGAATGTATACATAGACGCATCAAAAAAGAAAACGCACGTTGAATTAATGATGATGTTTGACTGCATTTTTGTGGTTTTTACTCATTTGGTCACATGCTTTTTGATTTGGGACAGCTTGTTACAACTAGTTTCCTTCTTTACCACTGCAAAGTACAAAACACAAAAGCAAAGTTGAAAGCGTGTAAATGAAACCGAGTTTGAAACTTTGAAAATAAAAACACATTAGAATGATGTTAGTTTTACATGCGTAGATAAGAGATGGGTTTGTCGCTTACCAACATGACCAAATTCAGATTGAGCTTGAATTAGGGGGCTCAATCCATATGAATTCAACTTGGATCTGCTTGAATTTAAGTTCAAAACTTCAATTAAGCAAGCTAAGTTAGCTTAGGTTATCCATCAAATCTGCCTGACTTGCATTTTTAGACAAGAGAATTTTCATGCAATAAGTATGTCATTGTGACAGTATCTCAAACCCATCACACAATGTAACGTGAAAAAGTTAAAATGTATTACAATGCATGATTAATTTAGGAATACTTCACAATGACATCCCGATAAAGACACGTTTCTCTGCCTAAAGAGAGCTAGGTTGGTAATTTAGAAACTTTACACCACATAAATCTAACACAAAATCAACAAAAGGATTGTACCACCTAACCATGAACTCCCCTTATGGAAATCAAGCTGGAAAGCACACTTCACGGTGCCATTCTACATGGGCCTCTCCATTTTGTACTATAAGCCTACAAGTGGAGATGAGCTAAGTTCCATATCAAGTGGGAAAAGATATTGACCATCTTCAAGTGAACAACAAAATCTCTCTTGTTTAACAATATCATACATACGCATTCATCATCTGACATCTGTATTCACAATGAGATTATAATTACGGAAAAAAGAAAAAGAAAAACAAAGCCAAAATTAAAAAGTATGAAGCCCAAAACTTGTCATGCCCATCAAGCAACAATGATATGGGCCTATAGCCTAAGCCCAATATATTGAGCATACATAAACTCTATAGATTAATACTGTTCGCCCGTTTTCGCGTTTAACTCCTGTGATGGAAGGGCGAAGTTCCCCACTGGCTTGGAGACCATGTACTGGTCAAGCAAGTCAGCTTTCTTTGGTGTGCGAGCGTGCCACTGCTAGCAACGTGAATTCTAGCAGACTTCTTTTAGAATAGATAACTTGCGCCCCAAGTTACTGACTTCTAAAAATCAAACGATTGTGAATTTGGGTGAGGAATATCTCCCAAGTAAGTTCTTTTCTTGCCTTAGACTGGTAAGGACTTTCATAATTTATCTCAGTATATAAAGAAAACGGCTGTTCTGGCCAGAAGTGTTTGATAGAAGTGGACTGTTTTAGGCAGAACTGCCTTTTGCAAGATAATAAATACACATATTTAACTCTAGACAAGTTAAAGGACTGTCGGAACTTCGTTTCCGCTTGAATGGAAGACTCTGCTGTAGGCTGGACTGGACATATCTGGATTGGTCCGCACTGCTTTGTGACTTCAAATGCTAGGTTGACCTGCAAATCGATACCAAAGTTGGATTTTGGCAGAGCTTTACGTTTTCTTCACGCTTTGTGAGGCCTTTTGAATAGGCAGAACTGCAACTCCTCCTGCTTGAAAGGGACAGAAGTGGCTATTCTCGATGGTCTGATGAGCTAAGGATCGTACTACGAGAGTTGTTCTGCTTGAATAAGACTCGTCCTGAGTTTTCTGGGGTCTCTACGTCTGTGAAAACTCAAACTCTGCTTGTCTTGGCTTTTGCTGAACCAAATTTGTAACGAGGTGTCTCGTTCTAGAAGACTTGTTTTCTAAGTCTGAATTTCGGATTTCAAGTGAGCTCTTGGCTTTTTCTTGGTGTTGTGTTTTTGATTGATGAGTTGATTGTCCTTTTCTTTCTTGCCTGCTTCTGTTTTTATAAGAGATCCTCTTCTGGAGGTGTTTTCTAAATTTTAAATGGGCGGCAAAAAGATCTCTTAGAAAAGATCTTTATCAACCGTGGCAGACAAGTTCTCAATAGTCTCCAGTGATCCCTTCCCTAGTTCCCTGGGTGACTGCTTTTTGTTTCAACCAACGCCAACGCTTGTGTGTGCTTTTCATGGCGGTTTGGTTTTCTTCTGTACTTTCTGAATAATTCCTTATTTCCTGTTCTAATTGAGAAGGCATGGCCTGTGAATCCTTTTGAAAAGATGGACTATTGTCTTCGGGGCAAAACAAATCTCTGAAAATAGGTGGGCTTCTTGATTTCCTGTCGGCAGTTTCCCGGAGACGTCTCTTCCCATAAAAACTCTAGTTGAAAATGTTGACCCTCTCAATAGCTGAGGTAGCCACGTGGGAGATATATATTTTTTTTAGTTTCTTGGGCTTGAATCCAAACAAATTCTGTGGGCTGATCTTTTAAAGCCCGGATGACAGTTTCTTTCTTTTGGGCTTTCTTGGGCTGGGAACTTTTGTCTTTGATAAAAAACGTAAAGCCCAAGCCGTCTGGATCCTAATTTTATTGTCCCCAAGCTTTTGGGCCGAGTGGGAAATTTCATTATGGGTTTTATCTTTTTCTGATTTTGGCGCGTCAATTTTAGGCCCAAACAATGCCCCCTAAGTCTGAATCGTTTCAGAAACTGAAACGGTTTTCAGACTTAATGTTTTTTGTCATTAATTTGCGCGCCAGTCGTCTGCCACGTTCGCCTGTCACGAACTAGAGTTCGTGGGAAGAAACGGCTAGTTATTAGCTAGTTTACTAGCCCGTAATTATCAGGTGCCGTCCTTTCTTCCTCTCTCCCACGTTTTCAAATCTTCCTTTAAAACAAAGCTTAGTTTCGCCATTTCTGAAAAACCTGCCCCTTTCGACTTCGTCTTTCCCTGAGCCTTTCTTTCGGGATTTCCCATCGTCTCCTTCGAACTTTCTCCATTTTTCCTCTCTTTACTCCCCTTCTTTTGAATTTGAAATGTCTTCCCCAAGGTCCCGTGCTCAATCCTCTTCGGCCTCAATTCCTCCTGATTACATCACTGGGAGCGGGATTGATGCCCACGCGATAGAAGTTAGGAGCAAGCTTCATCCTTTTGCCCAAAAGAATCTGGATGAGAACGTTCTTCATTTGTTCGAGAATACCCTGGTGCTGGGGCCTCACTGGTTTGGCCCTGTTCCGGCTGAGGCGGCAGAACTGCTAAAAAAGGACGCCGAGGCTCCTTTGTGCTTCGAGAGTACTTCTGCCCTGGCTTCTCATTCTTGGGTTAGCAAGAATTTGAGTCGATCTTTCCCGTCTGGTGAGGTGAGGAACAGTCCAGTCAAATGGGCAGACTGGATTGACAGACTTCTCCCGAGATATGGGGGTCACTGGAGGAGAGCTGGGATCTATGACGCCATTCTTCTGTCCAAGCAATCGATCAACAGGGATGAGAACCTGCTTGCTGCTGCTTTGTGCTTCTGGAATTCTGCCAGTAACACATTTGATTTCCGTGTGGGTCCCATGGCTCCTACTTTGCTGGATATGGCTCAGATTTTTGGGTTTAGGCCCCATGGCAGGCCTGTTGATGCTGTTGGAGATTATCACAGGCGAAAGAACCAGGAGAAAGTGGCTATTCCCTTTACTATCTCTCCAGCCACGATCAACCAGAACTGCTCCTTTCTCCAATTATCTGAAGAAATTTAGCGCTGAGAAGGACAAGGATCAGCAGCATATGTTGTTCCTTCTGTATTGGCTGAACCGATTTGTCTTCCCCAATCGCTCTTCGGCAGTTCTGCTTGAATATAGGCATCTGGCAGAAGCGCTTCACAATCACACTGATGTGGGGCTTGGGCCAACAGTTCTGGCTCATCTTTTCAAGAATCTATACACTGCCACCCTTGAGAATCCATTGAACCTGTCTGCTCCTGGTGCATTCTGGATGATCCAGATCTGGCTGCAGGTATATTTCCCCGAGTTAAGATTTCCAGACATAGTTCTGCCTGAAGACCAAGTTCTGGCCCTTCCCCTGATGTCGGCAGAAGTGCCCAAGCGCTCTCTTGAGGAATATTTGATGTTCTTCAGGCATTGCACCAAGAGGTCGGCTGCTCAGTGGCAAGTGGTGATCAGAAGGACCTATCCTTGGTTCCAGACTGGATTTCGGCTTTTTGAGAAGGAGCCAGAAGACGAGGCTGCCAGAACAGACTTCAGGAAGAAATTTCTGAGTATCACCTTGCCCAGAGATCTGCCCCATGGTGGGGGTAAGCCTCCAAATTATCATCTGGGGGCAGAAGTCTACCATCCCAACTTCTGTGCAAGGCAGCTTGGCTGCCCTCAGCTCATTCCGCTGAAGTCATATCGGAGCTGTAACCGGGCCTCTTCCTGGAGAGATGCAGATGATCTGGAGGTGCACAAGGATGCTCGGTGTGCAGTGAATAAGATCAACAACAGCGCGGATGCCCTCTATCCCTCATGGGAACCAAATTCCTGCAGTTCCGCCGATTTTGACACTTGGTGGTATGCCAGATTTCAAAATCTGCCTGCCTCTGTTACCGCCCTGAAGGTGCTCTTCGATGGCTGGGAGAACTGGCTAGTTTTTGCGGATGGGGAGGCTAGAGCGCATATGATCCAGACCATCAAGGATATCAACGCACAGACTATAGAAGGTAGGCATCTGATTCTGTCTGTTTGTTTGCTTTGTCTTGATAGCCGACTTTTGACATATATTCTGCCCGTTATTAGATCCTTCTCTGACAAAGAACGTGGGTGGACAGTCTGTCCAGGCCGGAGAAGTGATTGGTAAGCCTTCTTCCCTTTGATTTTCTCCTGTCTTTTCCTGTTGGATTGGCTTCTAATCTTTACCTGTTTGGTGCAGTCTCTTCTGTCATTGCCGCCGGGGATTTGGAGCTCCCTTCCGCTGATGAAGAGGATGATATTGGGGCAGAACAGACCCCTGTCGAGGCTGTTCCTTCTGGTAGAAAGAAGAGGAAAGGGGCTGGTATTCCTGGTGAGTTTGGAACATTCCAACTGTTCTTTCTGAATTTATTCTGCTTTCTCTTTTCTAATCTTTTGCTTTTGTTCTGTCCAGCTGGGAGTCCTTCTCCTCCTCCCACTAAGTTAAAAAAGCTTAAGAAGAAGGGTGAAGTGGAGTACTTTGCCGCAGAAGAGGCCGCAGCAATCCCGGTCAGTCCTTCTGGGACGGATGACGAGCTGCGGGAAGCTTTTGAGGAGGTGGAGCAGGAAAAAGAGCTGCAGGAGCTGGAGGAGGTGTCCCAAAAGAAGGTGGCTGGGGCGGAAGATGATGTGAGTTTTAGTCTGTGACTTGCGTCAGTTTTTCTTTCGCTTTATTCCTTCTGTTCTGACCTCCTTTTTGTAGGATGAGATTCCTGCTGAGGTGATAGCGGAAAGCATTGCCTTGGCGCAGAAGCAACAAAAGGGTCCAGGTGCTGAGCTGACTAGTTCAGAACTGGCTCTTTTTGAGGATGCTGAGGCAGAACACTCTACTGCCGCTCCAGAGGCCGAGGATCGGGTGAAGCCATCTATATCAGACCCTGTGGATCAGGCAGAACTGACCGTCGTGGTTCCAGAGGCTGAAGTGGGAACAACTGCCGCTGCTCCTGTGGTTGTGGTAATTTCCTTCTC